>NW_026578021.1:717500-737500 GCF_029603195.1 Condylostylus longicornis | reverse complement strand
TTCCTTCCGTTTAGTAGCGTGATTGCAGCTGCGCAGCTATAGACATAGGTATTTAACTGTTCATAGCTTGTAATTTCTGGTGCAATCTTTGGGATTACCTTTGAGTTTGTTAAATCTACCAACTTGAGTAGATTCTGGGTTATTTTTTGAGTTGGTATCCTTGGTCCACTAGTGTATTCAAGAGAAGTAAACATAATTATTGAATTCAGGACCTCAGTTTCTATTTGCTCGCTGAGATTCGCATTCTCTTCGGTGGGGGCGCTGGGCACACCTTCATCAGCTCCACGTTGGTTATCTGCCCGATTATTGAGACTGTTGAAGCTATCTCCTCTCCTTGGCGCGACTCTATTTGCAGCTTCTTGAGAACCTGGATCTGGGTAAGCTACAACATCTTGCATATTGGTGTTCCTTTCATTAGCGATGATATCTTGTTGAACTTCAGCATATATGCGGTTCCTGGTGGCCTCTGGTACTAGGTTATTCCTTATTATTGCAGCTCTACGGTCAGCCAGGTTTTGTTCATTAATGTGTGTGAGCTCCGGGTATTTACGCATAAATTCCTCTCTTAACCTCTGCCTGTATGATGTTAAGTCACTTTCACAGCGGGTAATTTGATAATATGTTTTGAGAATGAATTCGTTCATAGAATTCCTCCACATAATTCTCCGCCTTGGCAGGCCTGCTCTTGTGGTCAGTGGCCGCACTTGCGCCGCTGAAACACCCCGAGCAGGCATGATGTTATATTGGTTTTGTCATTTTGGTTGTTGTTGCTAATTGCTCGTTCTTGTGTCACTGGCGACTCCTCTTCTCGCGAAGCCGAGCCCGAGCCGGTAGCCGTGACTTCTACCGACCTTTGAGTGCATATCCTCACTCTCATTTCTTCATTTTCATTACTTGAGTCCATATTGTTTTTATGCTTCACCAAACTTTCGTATGGGTTGGGGTAATTAGTTGCCGAAGCCGCCCCGCCACGTCAAGGCTTATCCCCGGGGGGTTATTATTATTATTATTATTATTATTATTATTATTATTATTATTATTATTCTTATTATAATTATTATTATTAAAATAATAATTATCATTATTATTCTTCTTCTTCTTCTTATTATTATTATTATTATTATTATTATTATTATTATTATTATTATTATTATTATTATTATTATTTTTATTATCATTATTGTTATCATTATTGTTATTACTGTTATAATTATTATTTTAATTATAATTATTTTTATTATTATAATTATTATTATTATTATAATAATTATTATTATTATTATTCTTATTATAATTATTATTATTATTATTATTATTATCATTATTTTTATTATTATTATTATTATTATTATTATTATTATCATTATTACTTTTATTATTTTCAGCGCTATTATTATCACCATCATCATCGGTATTATTTTTATTATTATTATTATTATTATTATTATTATTATTATTATTAAAAGTTTAAGTGTAGTTTGGTGTAGGACAAATAAAACAATGTTCTTTAACTTTTCACCAACGTTTCGATTTAATTTTAAATCTTCATCAGGGCTAAAATAATAATTTTATGTGACAATAATGTTTTTATAATATGTTATACATCTCTTATATGTATACTTATATTAAGTTATTGAACAAATTTTAATTTGATTCTAACATAATTAAGTAACTCAATAGCTTTAATCCATGAACTTATATAAGTGAAATGATACACATAGAATTAAACAAAAACAACATAAATTACAAAACAGATACAGATAACTTAAATTCATTTTATAAATCTGTGATTATGAAATTTCAAAAAATTAAAACAAGCGGTAACCCCAATAGAGTAAACAATAGATCAAAACTACAAACAGCTGATTCGTGATATTTTTATTTTTAATATAGTTTAAGTTTTGTAAGAGTCTAGTTTTGTCGCATTTACAATTTGTGTTAATTTATTTTATTTATTTCTTTATTAAAAACAATAAGTGACGATTTTAAAAATTTTAGTAAGTTCATTGATTAAAGCTATTGAGTTACTTAATTATGTTAGAATCAAATTAAAATTTGTTCAATAACTAAATGTAGGTATACATGTAATAATAAAAATAATAATAATAATAATAATAATAATAAAAATAATGATAATGATAATAATAATAATTATAATAAGAATAATAATAATAATAATTATTATAATAATAATAATAATTATAACAATAATAATAATAATTATAATTATAATAATAATAGTGGCCCCGGTAGCCGAGTGGTAAAGCACTCGAGTATCTAGTGAAAGTTACTGAAAAAAGTAACTTCATACAACCACAGCGTCCGCAAATATAACTAAAAAATAATAATAAGAATATTAGTATAACAACAATATAAAAATATACCTTAATATCTTCAATATCCAATATTATAGCCTTAATAATAATAAAGTTGGGTCAAACCAATGGTTTGTATTGTAGCACTTTTCCCTTTAACAGGTGAAAATACTGCTTTTAAAAACAGTCTATGTATATCCACCACACTATTAAAATTATTTTCATTTATAAACGAAACTATTTCTAGGATTGCATATATTTAGGATGAACCATTTATGCAGTCTTTGAAATAAAGCAAAATTTAATATAAACAGGGGTTAACATAATCCTCGATTTTAAGGGTTAATTGTTTGAGTTAAGAAAAATAATTATATTTTTTAATGTCATAGAATTTACCGTTAACTTTTTGCGTTTATAGAAATTTGAAAAAACTTGCGGTTTCAGAAATATAAGGCGTCAAAAATGCAAATTTTACAAATTTCAAGAGGCCATAACTTGAGAGGGGGTGGAGATGGAAAAAAATTTTCTTCTAACGAAATGAACTACTTGTTAATGTCTAAAAGCCCCTAAAATTTCAGGCTTCTGCAGGCTGGGGTCTAGAAGAAAAACGACATCAAAAATTTGGAAAAAAAGGACTTTAGATAACGGTAAATTTGAACGGCCATTTTGTTTTTCTAAAGTTTAACTATAATATACCGCGATAGGGAAAGCAAGCCACTGCCTTTCTGCGTTTGCAAAATTTCAAAATTGTGGTTTCATTGCAACAAATAGTTAAAATAGGCCATTTTTAGTGCTTTGGGGGGGTATAACTTCTAGAGGGGGGGAGATAAATAAAAATTTTGTTCTACGAAAATAAGTTTCTAGTAAAGATCTATGTACGTATTAAATTTCAGCTTTCTATCTTTAAGAATGTAGAAGTTTTGTAAACAGACACACGGACAGACGGACGGACGGACGGACGGACGGACGGACGGACGGACGGACAGACGGACGGACGGACGGACGGACGGAGGGACGGACGGACGGACGGACGGACGGACGGACAGAGTGAAACTAATAAGCACTTTTTTTCAAAAAATTTTTGGAAAAGTGCTAAAAACTACGATAAATATTATACTATAAATTAATAATAAAATATAACAATGACTGACATCGCCAGCTCTAACTGACAATGACAGACATTTTGACACATCGTGTGGTGAATTCTAGTCATAACTCACCACAATGGCAGCACGTAACCTTCATATGACTCGTACCTCCACTAAACGATAGATGGCAGTATACGTAAAAAAGAATGAGCATCGTGTGGATAGCTGCAGTAGACTAATCATCTACCCAGTGAGAAACATTTGATTCTCGAAACTGAAGCAGAGCCTCAGATAATGGATGATAACATGATAACGACTATTGGAACGCGAACACGGATTAGATTTGGACAATGGAATGTACGTACTTTAATGGAACCCTCAAGACTAGCACAACTTGATGATGAAATGCAAAGATATCGCATTAAAATTATGGGCGTGAGTGAAGTAAGATGGCCTGGCTAAGGAGAGATTGATACCAGAAGTGGCAGCTTAATGGTATATGCTGGAACTGTTCGGGGGGGAAGTAATGGAGTCGCGATAATAATAGACAAGTGTATAAGAAAAAGTCTAATCAGTTGGAAGCCAGTATCTGACAGAATAATAACAGCCCGTTTACACTCCAGAATAAGAAAACTCACAATTATACAATGCTACGCCCCCACCGAAACCGCTGATGACGAAGCAAAAGATGAGTTCTACTACCAATTGACCCAGGTCATGAGCAATATTCCCAGAACGGACATTATTATACTATTGGGAGATTTAAATGCCAAAGTTGGAACCAGAGATGAGAATAGTCCTAGAAATGTAGTGGGTCCATTTGGTATAGGCGACAGCAACAACAACGGTGCCCGGCTAATAGAGTTATGCACAGAATATGGCATGGCCATAGGTGGCACCCTCTTCCGTCACAAGAATATACATAGATATACATGGGGATCGCCGAGTGGACGAACAAGAACCAAATCGATCACATTTGTGTTAGCAATAAATGGAGACATTCACTACTTGATGTTAGAAATCGGAGGGGAGCAGATATCCAGAGTGACCATCTTCTATTGACGGGTGATATAAGATTAAAGCCATCTGCAATAAGAAACCACTTCAGTAGTAGAAAGAGAAAATTAAATTCAAAGAGACTAGCAGCTGAAGATACAAAGCGTGAATTTGTACACAAAGTTCAGAATGAGCTAGCAGTAAATAGTAACACAAATATACAAGATCTACTCAGACGATCAGGTGAAGAAATACTTGGAACTGTAGATATAGAACGGAAAGAATGGATATCTGATGAAACATGGACTAAAATATTGCAAAGAAGGAAAATAAGAGAAAAATTGCTGACTCATCAGTCGGAAAACCTGATGCAAGTATATAAAGAAAAAGGAAAAGAGGTCAAGAAATCAGCCAGAAGAGATAAACGTAGATTCCACAGCCAAATAGCGAAAGATGCTGAAACAGCAGCGCAACAAAACAATATGCATGGCCTGTATAAGAATATTCACAAACTCTCGAATAGGAATATAAAGAGAAATCAACCGATTAAAGACAATAATGGAAACTTAATAACATCCACGCAAGATCAGATGCAGAGATGGAGGGAGCACTTTGAGAGCATCAGTAACAATAACAACGGAATCCATATTGACCAACAAATGGAGAGCGAAGATGGCCACAGCCACAGCAGAGTCAATCAGAATCCACCATCATACAATGAAATCAGGTCAGCTATAGACAGACTGAAGAACAATAAGGCTGAAGGTTCCGATGGTGTGGCAGCTGAACTACTAAAAAGTAACAGTAATGTCATGGCCGAGATATTGAAATCTGTTCTGGAACAAGTACGGAGAGATGAAATAATACCACATTCTTGGAAAAAAAGTATAATAATAAAGTTACCTAAGAAAGGAGATGCAACGGACTGCAAGAACTGGCGTGGTATAACTATCCAGAACACAATAAATAAAGTATTGGCCCTCATAATCCTCTCAAGAATAGAAGAAAAAATAGACAAAGATCTTCGTGAAGAGCAAGCTGGCTTCCGTAAGCAGCGTGGATGCGTAGACCAATCTAATACTCTAAGACTAATCGTAAAACAATCGGTTGAGTGGAACTCGACATTATACATCACATTTGTCGACTTCGAAACGGCCTTTGACGCATTGTACAGAGAAGCTATTTGGAAATCATTTCAGAAGAGAAGATTACCTGGCAAAATAATCAGACTGATCAAGGCACTATACAACAACAACGAAACCAGAATACTTCATATTGGAAAATTAAGCGGGCCCATAAAAATAAGCACAGGTGTAAGACAAGGATGCCCCCTTTCTCCGCTTCTGTTCAATGTTGTCTTGGATGAAATAATGAAAGAAACTACAACAACACCCAGAGGAATAAGATGGGGAATAATGGGTCGCCTTGAAAGCCTCGAATATGCCGACGACGTTGCCCTGCTGGCCCAATCACATAGTGACATGCAGAGAAAAATTAACCTTCTGAGTGAGAAAGCCAGAGTAGCTGGTCTACGAATCAACATAAAGAAAACGAAATCACTCAGAATTAATAGTAGAAGCAATGAGCAGTTTAAGATTAACGAAACGCCAATCGAAGATGTCACGAGGTTCAACTACCTTGGTAGTATAATTACTACAGATGGGGGAGCTGAAGAAGACATAAATAATAGAATTGGATTGGGTAGAGCAGCGTTTGATAGAATGTGGGCAATATGGAGGTCACCACACCAAAATTAGAATATTCAACTCCTGCGTCAAGTCAGTTCTACTATATGGCAGCGAAACCTGGCACGCAAAGCTCAAAAATATGAACAAAGTACAGGTGTTCATCAACAGATGCCTAAGAATAGTATGCAGGATCTTCTGGCCAAGAAGAATCAGTAACAACGACTTGTGGACACTAACCGGCGAGGAACCAACAGGCCTTCAAATAAAAAGAAGAAAATGGCGATGGATAGGCCATACCTTGCGAAGGCCACCTGAGGCAATCCCTCGACAGGCTCTTGAGTGGAATCCACAGGGTAAGCGTAAAGTGGGAAGACCTCGAACAACCTGGCGACGAACTGTGGAAAAAGAAGCTACGGCTAGTGGAAAAACCTGGGCACAGATAAAGATGCTAGCGAATAATAGAGTAAGATGGCGAGGTTATGTGAAGCCCTGTGCTCCCAAGGGGAGTGAAAGCAGGAGGAAAAAAAAAAACAAAGTAAACATATAAGAAATGTATAACATATTGTAAAAACATTATTGTCATATAAAATTATTCTTTTAGCCCTGATGAAGATTTAAAATTAAATCGAAACGTTGGTGAAAAGTTAAAGAACATTTATCTTAATGGAAATTTCTTCATGCAACTGCAGAACAGATGGATGACGTAATCAAAGGAACGAGTTAAAGGCAGAAAAAAAAATTTTTCTCCTCGAACTAGACTCGAACCAGTGACCTAACGCTTTCTAGGCGGACGCTTTACCATCATTATTATTTTAATTGTTATTATTTTTATTATTATTATTATTATTGTTATTATTGTTGTTATTATTATTGTTATTACTATAATTATTATTATTATTGTTATTATTATTATTGTTATCGGGGGATAAAAGTTGTTATCGGTCCTAGTCCGGAAGTACTTCCAACGTGCTTTCGGTAAATGCTGGAAAATCTCATAATGGAGATGGTATTGAGACAGGGACTGGCAGTTTTAAATAGAGGCAGCATACCCACATTTCGACGGCACGGCTACATAGAACCATACCCGATATATCGCTGGCAACTGAAAATGTTGCTAACATAATAAACGAATGGTGAGTTATAGATGACTTCACGGGTAGTGACCACCAATATACTACTTTCAGCATAGGGGCAGTAAGAAGCAGTCGCAAAAGAAAAGCGTATAGATGGAACGTTACCAAATTAAATAAGGTCGGATTAGTGGAGACGTTACAAGTCAGATTTAACAGAATGAAGGAAGCTCAGATTGAAGAAACATGACGCGTAGAAGCGGAAGGGATCGCAGAAGACACGATGGAGGCCATAAAAGCGGCGTGTGATGAGGCTATGCCAAAGAAAAGAATTAATCGAGGAAGACGCCCGGTGTACTGGTCGCCAGAGATTTCGGATTTTAGAAAAGAATGCATACGACTGCACAACGCAAAAGGAATTTACCAGAAGCGGCACGGGCACTCATGGAGTACCAAACTGCAAGGAAGACGCTTAGAATTTCCATTGGCAGAAGTAAGACAAAATGCTGGAGAGACCTTTGCAACGATGTGGATGAGGATCCCTGAGGACTTGGATATAAGATTGTAATGAGGAGGACCGGGTCTCCAACGAATACGGAACATCTAGGGACCTACAGATTGGAAGAAATTGTGGGTGCTCTTTTTCCTGCGCATCCTGTCGGGACGAAGAGCCAAATAACAGTAGCTGAAGGGGATGTTCCTATATTCACCTTGGAGGAATTAAATTAGGCGGCTAGTACAATCAAAAACGGGAAGGCGTCGGGACAAGGAAGTTGTAAATACGTGCTCGCATATACTACTGGGGGCATACAATACCTGTCTGGAAGAAGGAGTATTCTGTAAGCGCTGGAAGCATGCGCGTTTGGTATTGTTAGATAAGGGAGGGAGTAATCCGCTGTTGGCTGCGTCCTAAAGGCCCATGTGCATGATAGACACGGCCGGAAAACTACTTGAAAAATGATTGAAGAGGAGGCTGCAGGGAGCCATGAAAGCAGCGGTAGGACTGGCAGACATCCAGTATGATTTCAGTAAAGGAAGGTCAACGATGGACGCAATCAGGGCCGCCGAATCGGATAATCATCATTCAAGAAAGCTAGTACTATAGGTGACGTTAGACGTGAAGAATGCTTTTAACTCGGCGAGATGGGAGGACATTTTACAAGAGTTTCGTGGAAGATTTCGAGTTCCGCATATTTGTGCCGAATACTGGAAGATTACCTTAGTGACTGTAATCTGGAATACTCAATCAATGTTCGTACAAAATGTAGGCAGATAACGTCGGGTGCTGTGCAGGGTTCTATATTGGGGCCGGACTTGTGAAATATTATGTATGACAGCCTACTGCAGTCGGAGATGCCAAGCAATACTCAACTGGTTGGCTATTTGGTCAACATCGCAACGGTTATTATGACACGCACAACAGAGGAGGCAGAAATTAGGCTACAACAAGCAATGAGGATAGTAAGCACATGGATGTGACAACACGGCTAGGAGTTAGCTACGGCCAAAACAGAGATAGTCATGATAACGAAACGTAGGATGCGGACTATAGTACCGATGTAGGTCGGGTTGGATATTGTGGAGACAAAGTCGGCAGCTACATATTTGGGAGTTATACTGGATACAAGACTTAACTTTTGGTAACAAAGTCAAAGTGTTTCAGAAAAAGCAGCGAAGAGACTATCAATCGGCTCAGCATGCTGATGGCAAATGTTGACGGAACAAGGCCACATAAAAGGAGACTTATCATGTCAGCGGCGCAATCTGTGTTGTTATATGGAGCGGAAATATGGGACGACGACCTTCGCGTAGAAAAATATCGGAAGCGCATAGCAGCGGTACAACGCATGGGAGCTCTCCGGGTCGCGTACTCCTATCGAACGGTTTCGTAGGTGGCGGCTTACGTAATTGCGGAAGTGATTCCGATAGATTTTCTGGCAATGGAAAAAAAAATATATACCAGAGGAATCGTGAAATTGCAAAAGAACAGGCGGCTGTAGTGGAAAGACATCGAACGATACAGGCATGGGCGGAACTAACAAGGCAGATGGACAGCAAGGCTTATTACCGATCTGCAACGATGGATCTAACGGAGACATGGAGCGGTAAATTACTACGTGACGCTATTTCTGTCGGGTCACGGTTATTTTCGTGCTTATTTATTAAATTTGGGACGGATGGCATGCCCGGTAGGAAAATTTCGCAGTGCGGCAGGGCACACCGCGTATCACACATTTTTCGAGTGCGATATAATGACTGCAGAAAAGGGGCTTTTATTAGACTGTGTGGGTAAGATAACACCCGAAAACGTTGTTGAGAAGATGATCGATAGGGAGGACAAGTGGAACGCGGTAACAAAATTCATAGAAATGTTATTAAGGAGGAAGAAGGATATACCTTACGTAGATGATGCAGAAAGGAATGAAGACTGAATTCTAAAATCGACATTAGAATTATTGACATGTAAACAACAAGGAAGATATAAAATTCGGAACTCAAGGAGGGGGACAAAAATTGGCATGGGCCCTAGTCAGTCTCACATTTTCCTAACATGTGTGGCTGAAAATGCTAGGAAATGCCCTCTGAAAACATCAGCTCTGCCAACAAATCCGACTCTCACCTCCTAGAAGGTAGGTAACATAGTTATCTGCCGGTTGTCTCCTGGGCAACTTAATTAGTAAGGCTGATGAGAGCGGGTGAAAGCGAGTACTCGGCCCTTAATCCGCTGGGGCTGGCGATAAATCCAGAAGCATCTGACCTAAAATAGGCGGCTCCCTGGTCTGCGTCTGATCCCTGAGGGACGGCAGTTTTTGAATCCTGGCAGTAGGTATAAAATGCTGAATTTAATCATTTGTGCAATGGACAAAACAAAAGGATTTTGTACCTCAGGTGGTAATTCAACTACGTTGGAGAATTCACCCTCTTCGAGGATCGGCTCTACGGATTCTGGGGAGAGCCATTTATTGCATTTGATTGATCCGTTCAGGATTAACGTGAAAACCCGGCATTCACCACCAACATCTGATGGGCGGATTTTAGAAAAGAATGGAAATAGAGAAGGTGGACTACCAAACATTCAAGCTCCACAGACCAATAAGGGTATAAACATGAGTAAAGCTCAAGACAAAGAAAGTGATGATCAGAATGCTGACATACACAAAAGGATTAGCCAACTGGAACAGCTCTGTGGCTTTAAAAAACGAGGTTCTTCAACTGAGGACTGAAAATGAGAAACTAAGGAAAGAGAAGCATACGCAAATTACAAACAATAAGTCTAATGTGGGTAGTCATAAAGAATAAAGTTAGGTCAAACCAATGGTTTGTATTGTAGCACTTTTCCCTTCAACTAGTGGAAATTCTGTTTTTAAATACGGTATATGTATACCTATCACACTATCAAAATTTTTTTCATTCATATACAAAACTATTTCTGGGATTGCATATATTTAGGATGACCGATTTATGCAGTATTTGAAATAGAGCAAAAATTAATATAAAGAGGGGTTAACATAATGTTCGGTTTTAAGGTTTAAATGTGTGAGTTAAGAAAAATAATTATATTTTTTAATGTTATGGAATTTACCGTTAACTTTTTGCGTTTACAGACATTTGAAAAAGCGTGCGGTTTCGGAAATATAGGGTGTCAAAAATTCAAATTTTACAAATTTCAAGGGGCGATAACTTGAGAGGTGGTGGAGATGCAAAAAAATTTTCTTCTAACGAAATGAACTATTTGTTAATGTCAAAAATTCCCTAAAATTTCAAGCTTCTACAGGCTGGGGTCTAGAAGGAAAACGATATCAAAAATTTGGAAAAAACGGATTTTATGTAACAGTAAATTTTAACGGCCATTTTGTTTTTTTAAAGTTCAAGTATAGTATAGCACGCTAAAGAAAGCAAGCCGCTGCATTCTTGCGTTTGCAAAATTTCAAAAATGATTATGGTTTCTTTGCAACAAAATAGTTAAAAAAGGCTATTTTTAGGGTGTTGGAGGGGTATACCTTCTAGAGGGGGGAAGACAGGTAAAAATTTTGTTCTACGAAAATAAGTTTCTAGTAAAGATCTATGTACGTATTAAATTTCAGCTTTCTATCTTTAAGAATGTAGAAGTTTTGTAAACAGACACACGGACAGACGGACGGACGGACGGACGGACGGGCGGACGGACGGTCGGACGGACGGACGGACGGACGGACGGACAGAGTGAAACTAATAAGCACTTTTTTTCAAAAATATTTTGGAAAAGTGCTAAAAAGGGGCTGCACCACGAGCAAAGCAGGTGAAGTCAGTCTTAGACGCCGACTCAACAGATGAGGAGGAACTTGCCAGAGAAACGGATTGGATCCTAAAACAAAAGAGGTCCAGTAAAAAAAGGAAAGCGGAATCGTCTCTGGAAGTGGTTCAGGTGACAACCAACGCTGAGAAAGCGGATGTTCCTGATTCTAAAAGTCGAGGCAATGTCACGAAAAACTCTAGGCCGCCTCCAGTAGTCATAAGTAATGTGGTCGACTATAATAAAATAGAGTCAACATTAAAAAATAAGGACATCCATTATAAGGTTAAAATGATGAACAACAATCAATTTAAGCTTATTGTAAATTCCGAAATGGACTACAGGAATCTTACCAGAGCCATGAATGGATCTGGACTAGAATGACATACCTATTAAAACAAACAGGCCAGACCAATAAAATTCATGGTAAGGGGTCTTCACCCCAGTTGTAAACCGGAAAATATAAAGGAAAACCTAAGCTCTAGGGTTACAAGATCTTAGATGTAACCAATAAAATTAAAAAAATGAAAGAAAATGGGAAAAACATTATGGTGCCTCTACCGCTGTTTATGTTAACATTCTCAAATGAAGAAGAGATGAAAAAAATTTATGAAATCGATTACATAAACAGGATGGAAGTTAGGATAGAGGCACTTCGAAAGGACAGGACCATTCCGCAGTGTAAAAGGTGTCAAAGGTATGGGCATACACAAAAATTTTGCCAAAGAGAACCGAATTGTGTTAAATGTGCAGGCAGGCACTTAACATCAGATTGCAGTAAGCCAAAGAGTACTGCAGCAAAGTGTTCCAATTGCTTGGAGGCCCGCCCAGTAAACTATAGGGGATGCCTTGTAGCTAAGGAACTGCAAAAGCGTAGAAACTTGAACAGGAACAACAACCTGAAGAATTCTGAACGGCCACTGAGGAAATTCACCTCGAGAATAGTCATACAGGGACGTTCTCCAAACGAAAACTGATGACGGTGGCACGAGCAATAAAGCAAGGGCCAGTGACGTGAATGTTTTGTATAAAATGCAAAATATGATGCAGAACATGCTGGATATGATGGACAAAATCTCTCAGAGATTGAGCATTTTAGAGAGCGAAGGAAAAAAATCGAGTACCAAAAGGCTTGGTAAATGATGGCACGAGGTAATTTTAAAATAGCAACATGGAATTGCAATGGTATTGCAAATAAAAGGGACATGCTTGAAGTTTTTCTTCATACACAGAATATAGACGTGTGCCTCGTAACTGAAACACATATGACCTCAAGAAGCAGGATTCGTTTCCAGGTTATAGAATTTACAACTCGAACCACCCTGGAAATATAGCGAAGGGCGGAACGGCGATAATAATAAAAGAAAATGTGGTGCATTGCGATCTGCACCAGATGCAAACCGAGGGAATGCAAATGACGGCGGTTCAGATCACTTCGACTAAACAAAAATTTGGAGTGGCTGCATTGTATTGTCACCCCAGATTTAAAATTACGACAGAAATGTTTCAAGGCGTTCTGACAGGCCTAGGCGATAGGTTTATATTGGGGGGTGACTTTAACGCCAAGCACACTGATTGGGGTTCAAGGCATACCTCAACTAGAAGAAGAGAACTTAGGAAAGCAATTGGCGGCACGGGGTGCCTTTTTCATTCTACTGCGAAGCCAACGTATTGGCCAACCGATATTAATAAGTATCCAGATTTAATAAATTTCTTCATAACGAAACGGATTGCGAAAAATTTCATCGAGGTACATGATAACTACGATCTTGACTCCGATCATTCAGTGGTTATTCTTGTACTTAAGGAAAATATAGTTATGAAAAGAGCGAAACCTGCACTGACAAATGGAACTACAGATTGGTCAAGATTTCGCTTAGAGATTGAACGTCAAATAGATCTAAGGAAAAGAATAAGAACGACCCAGCACATAGATGAGGAGGCCGAAAACTTTACTAAAATTATTCAAAATGCGGCTTGGAGTAGTTCCAAAATTGACGTTATTAGAAAGGGGGCATTAACTATCCCCCACATATACTAGCAAAAGTAAAACGAAGCAGGCGGGCGAGAAAAAGGTGGCAGCAAACACGTGATCCTGCTGATAAAACCAGATGTAATCATGAATCGCAGCAACTAAAACGCTGTATTAGAAAATACAAAGAGGATTCGGTTGCTGATTATGTTCAAAATTTGACGGCGTGTGAGAAAATCAATTACTCACTGTGGAGGGCAACAAAGAAAATGAAGCAACCTATCAAATATCTCGCTCCTATTAAAAAAAAAGATGGAACGTGGGCAAAAACTTACAAGGACAAGGCAAATGCGTTTGCGGATCATTTGGCCGATATATTCTGCTCGCATGACAGCCGGAGCGCGTATGAAAATGAGGAATCTGCTTTTGTTGGGGATAGCGTGACTATTCCAATTGTCAGGGAAAGAAATGTTATAGAGAAATCAGGACTCTTAAACCTAAAAAGACACCAGGATTTGACCTAATAACGGCCGATATTTTGAAAGAATTACCCAAAAGGGGTATAACGATGCTTACGCGCCTAATAAATGCGTGTATAAGGTTCAATTACGTGCCTGAAATTTGGAAAGTTGCAGAGATAATCATGCTGCACAAACCTGGCAAACCTATAGACAAGGCGACTTCTTATAGACCAATCTCATTGTTGATTATGATTTCAAAACTGCTAGAGAAACTTTTATTGAGAAGACTCCAGCCTATTATTGAAAGTAAAAGGTTAATCCCGAATCATCAATTTGGTTTTCGCCGCAACCACTCAACCATAGATCAGATTCATAGAATAACTGACCTAATAGAAAATTCACTGGAAGAAAAAACGATATGTTCTATTATGTTTTTGGACGTAGCCCAGGTCTTCGATAAGGTTTGGCATTGTGGATTAATAAAAAAACTTAGGCGTTTACTACCAAGGCAGTATGTTGACCTGCTCGAATCTTACCTGACTAATAGGGTATTTCGAGTTAAACAGGAAGAGGAGTACTCTTCGCTTAGGGATATCAAGTCGGGGGTACCACAGGGGAGTATATTGGGCCCAATACTATACTTGCTATACACGTGTGATATTCCTGAATCGGAAGGAGTGACAACAGCTACATTTGCTGACGATACAGTTGTTATCGCAATAGGACGAAATGAAAATGAATCTACACAAAAATTGCAAAGGGCCGGTGATGAGATCTCAAAATGGACTAGAAAGTGGAATATAAAACTTAACGAGCTGAAATCAGTACACGTAAATTTCACTAATAGGAAAATTGACAATTCATTTTCGGTTCGAATAAATGGCGTCTTGATTCCGTCCACAAACACAGCGAAGTATTTGGGAATGACGTTGGACGCGAGGCTCAGATGGAAGGAGCACATAAAGAAAAAGAGATCTTAACTAGAGGAGGAATACAGAAAGTTCGAATGGCTTTTGGGGAGGCGTTCCAAATTGACAATATACAACAAAGTTTTGATATATAATCAAATATTTAAGCCTGTTTGGGCTTACGGTATTCAGTTATGGGGCTGCGCTGCGCAGACTCATATCCAATCTATACAAAGATTTCAAAATAGAGTATTACGGGACATTGTAAACGCCCCTTGGTATGTCCGTAATGCCGATATACACAGGGATCTCACGGTCCTAAGTGTCACAGACGAAATTAAAAAGCAAGCAGCCAATCATAAAATGCGTTTATCCAATCATGTCAATATCGAGGCGGCTCGATTGGTTGACAATCAAAACTTTGTTAGGAGACTTAAACGTACGAGACCTCTCGAGTTAGTTTAGAGTTTTTTATCTGGAACAATGAGTACTTAGTACGCTATTGTGCCAGATGAAAAGCTTGTAAATAATCAAAAAGGTTAGAGCAAAATTAATGGTTAGTCGTTTTCGACTAGTTTTATAGTTTATTTTGAGGGGGGTGTTTTTTAGTGGATTAAAGTTCCACACTACTGCTTTTCGTCTGGCAGTGTCTTTCCAGATTTTTCACCCTTCCTCCCGGTAAAAAAAAAAAAAAAAAAAAAGAGGGGGATGTCTCAACCTGAAGTAATGCGAAGAGCGGTTCCGCGTTGGGGGCATCGGGACACAGAGTCGTGGGGTTTTCGTGAGTAGGCCTGGGGCTTCCGGCACGGAGTGGATGGGAGTCTCACAATATTTTGGAGGATGACTTCCATAATCTCCATAAAGGATTTTCACCTCTCTCGCAAAAGCAAAAAAAAATTATTATTGTTATCATTATTATTAATTTATTATTATTGGTTTTATTATTATTAATATCATTATTATTATTATTATCATTATTATTATTAATATTATTATTATTAATACTATTATTATTATTATTACTATTACTATTATTATTATTATTATTATTATTATTATTATTATTATTATTACTATTATTGCTATTGATATTATTAGTGTTATTATAATTATTATTATTATTTTTATTATTATTATTATTATACTTATTATTATTATTATTATTATTATTATTATTATTATTATTATTATTATTATTATTATTATTATTATTATTATTATTCTTATTATTCTTATTAATGTTATTATTATTATTACTCTTGCTATTGTTATTACTGTTATTATTACTTTCATTATAATAATTATTATTATTATCATTATCTTTCTTATTATTATTATTAGCATAACCATCATTATTATTATTATTATTATTATTATTATTATTATTGTTATTATTATTATTATTATTATTATTTTTATTATTGTTGTTATTATTCTCATTATTATTATTGTTATTGTTATTTTTATTACTGTTATTATTATTTTATTTTTTTTTTTTTATTTTATTTATTTACACCAAACAAGGTGCTAATATAATTCATATTAATTTACAAAAAAAACTTATTACATACAAAATACAAAAAAAATTGCTTATTATTAATACAGGAAACAAGAAAAAAAAATATTACTAATATTTAACCTACAAATAATAAATACATAACTGCTGATGCAGCAAAATTAGAAATTTTAAGTATAACAAACAAAAGTGAATCAAAAGAAAAAAACATAAATTATAACAAAGTACAATATAGTGTAATATGATATTACAAAAAATTTACTAAAAAAAGTCAAAAATGTTTCTACTTATGACAATAAAAGAAACTATAATTAGGACAATGAATTACTTAAAAATTGTGGTAGGTTATGGTTAGTATAAAGTGTCAAGAATTTTTTTTTGAAAGTGTTCTTGGAATATGTAGGTGAAAAAAGATAGCTAAAACGATTGAATACAGTACAACACCTATTAATGGGCTCATTTTTACCATATTCAGTTCTATGTGTCTGTTCTTTTAGAAATTTAGTGTGTCTAGTAGGCCTGACGTCATTATTGATAATCATTTTTCTTTTAATGAATTCGACATTTATAACGCCAGTTATAACGACAAACGTGAAACACGAAGAAAGCATAGAACGGCGAGATTCAAGGCTAATCATATTTAGGGACTGCAGCCTAGCTTTGTAGGAAGGGATACTGTGAAAGTCATGTGGATCGTAAAGATTTCCTAAAGCAAAAAGGAGAAATTGTTTTTGGACGGATTCAATTCTATTACTATGTGTTACAAAAGCGGAATCCCAAATAATACTGCCGTATTCTAAAATAGAGCGAACCAGAGAACAATAAAGTGATTCTGTAACACAGATATTGCTAAATTCTCTGGCTCTACGCTTTATGAATCCCAGCATTTTGTTTGCTTTGGAAATCATATAATCATAATGTGCATTAAAATTTAATTTGCTATCTAGAATGATACCTAAGTCTGTTATGTGGTCGACGCGTTCTAAGGTGGAGTTTTGAAGAGAATAATTTTGGCAAACGATTGAACGCTTACGTGAAAAGCTGATAATATAACATTTTTTAACATTAAGGTCTAATTTATTAGCACTGCACCAGTTATCAAGAAGTACTAATTTCGTTTGTAGGTAGTTAGTATCAGATATATCATTTATAACGTGGTACATTTTTAAATCATCAGCGTAGGTTAGATGAGAAATACCCGATAGACAATGAGAGAGGTCAGAAATAAAGACATTGAAAAGAATAGGGCCTAGATGACTTCCTTGAGGAACACCGGAATGAACGCGAATAGGTTTAGATTTAATCCCCTGGAATTTAACGAATTGGGTTCTCCCCGAGAAGTAAGATTTGAGCCAACCTAGTAGAGGGAACTTAAAACCAAAATTAACTAGTTTACGCTCCCAGGTATTGTGATCGATGCGGTCAAAAGCTTTACTGAAATCCGTATATATCGTATCAACTTGAAAACCTTTTTCTATTAATGAAAGAACGTCAGATGTGAAAACTGTAAGATTTGAGGTTGTCGAGCGACCAGTTCTAAAACCATATTGCTCGTTGTTTAATAATGGATTGATGACCGGCGCAAGTATATTAGTAACTAATTTTTCAAATAATTTTGGGATAGCAAACTGAATAGCAATACCTCTGTAGTTTTCTATCGCTGTTTTGTCACCTTTTTTGTGAATTGGTATCAGATACGAATTTTTCCAAGCTGATGGAAAAATTCCGGTGGATATAGATCTGTTAAATATTGAGGTAAGAGGGTTTGGCAGGGTGTAGCGACAATTGTAAAGAAATATTGGTGGCAGAAGGTCAGGACCAGGTCCCTTCTTAACGTCTAGACTACTGATGCCCCGAAAAACATTTTCTACCGATAAATGAAAGTATTCGAAAAGCGGGTTGGTATTATTAACAAGGGGTGCAGGATTGTAATTAACATTATTAGAGGGTAACTCAGGGCGATAAATTTGCTGGAAGTTGTCAGCAAAAAAGTTACAAATTTCCGTGGGAGATGAAGACATTTTGCCATTCATACACATCGAAATCGGGTAACCTGATGATTTACGTTTAGTGTTAACGAAGTCGAAAAACTTTTTAGGGTTGCTCATTATTGAGTTACCGATATTTTGGACATAATTATCATATGCCTCGTTTGCCTTAATCTTAAATTCATTCGCCAACTCATTATAATCATTTATAAGTGAGTTGTTGTCATTACCAGAGTGCTTAATTTTATGGTACAATTTATTTCTCCGGTTGCGTAAATGTCTTAAATTACGGTCTAACCAAGGTTCTTTTAATTTGTCTTTTCTACGGATTTTCGGAACATGGTTGTCAATTATTTCAAAGATAATGGAATAAAAATCATAGATAATATTATCTAAATTATGCTGCTCCAACAACGTTTCCCAATCAATTATACTAAGGGCATAATTGATACCGTGGTTATCAGCGTTCATAAAATCATATACAATTTCGTTATTGTAAGTATTTGAGAACTTATGGTTGGAATAGGGTAGTTCTAAAACCAACGCGTTGTGATGGATTGAGTTTCGGAAAAGATTTTCTTCGTCAGTGGCAGAACGAACATTAATGGTGTCATAAGCATTAGAAAATGCTAAATCCAACCAATTACCTCTACTGTTGGGGTAACGAAGAACCTGCTGTAAGTCGTTTCCATAAAAAGTACTAATAAGGTCAAAATCTATGTCATCCATGAAATTGATAGGAAGAAGTTGGTTATCAAAATCATCGATGACAAAAGACAATGATGGTCGATTGAAATCACCCAAAATTACAATATTATCATCCTCATTCATAATTGTGAATATATCGTTACATATTGCAAAGAAATCATTGTATGAGGAATCGTCAGAATTTGGGGGAAAGTACACCACACCTATGTAGGTATAATTTTTACCTGAGTGAACTATAATAAATTGATGGTCAAAAGTTGAAAAAACCCTAGAAGATACCAATTGACTTGGTACATGATTATTGGTGGCGATTAAAACTCCGCCCCCCCCTTGATTGACCCGTGGAATTATAATCACGGTCATTTCTATATACGGACCAAGTGCTATCAAGTATTTCTTCATTTTTGAATGAATCGTTTAACCAGGTTTCAGTGAAGACTAGAACATTAAAATTGCATGATTTGGCGTCAATAAAAAGGTTTTTTAGTTTACCTCTCAAACCACTGCAGTTATGGTAAAACATATTAAGGAGTTTAACACTCTTATTGGTATTGTGAATTAAACGTATGAGATTATTTTGACGTGCAGGGACGAAAAAACTTGTGCTCGCTTTCCCTTATTTTCTGCAGATATTCACGTCTTTTACTCACAAGTTGAAGCCGATAAGCTTCTAAGCCAGCTTTAGCATCCTTAGTCGAAATCCCTCAGAATCATAGTATTTAAGAAACAGTTCTATTAGATCCTTATAATTGTTAGGCAAGCCTTCTTGTCTAATTGAAACCCTTAAATAAGTTTTTGTCTTGCCTTCCATGCAGATATTGTTATCTTGGTCATGCATATATGCTAAGAATAAGCGTACGTTATTCAGAACACTAGGTTCACGGAAACGAGACAACGCGTAGACGCTGTCTCCTCGTATCGAATTTTGCGCCATACGAACTATTGGAGGAAGAAGCGGATTTACAAAGTTGGGAGAGTTCTTATTAGTAGCAAGGTCATTGTCGTTAATATTAGTAT
>NW_026578021.1:700000-712500 GCF_029603195.1 Condylostylus longicornis | reverse complement strand
TTTAATATTATTGATGTTATTATTTTTATATTATTATTATTATTATTATTATTATTATTATTATTATTATTATTATTATTATTATATCTATTTTTATTGTTATTCTTTTTATTATTATTATTATCATCATTATTATTATTATTATTATCATCATTATTAATATTATTATTGTCATTATTATTCTTATTATAATAATTATTATTACTGTTATTATTATCATAATTATTATAATTATTATTATTATAATTATTATTATTACAATTATTATTATTATTCTAATTATTATTATTATTGTTATTGTTATTATTATTACTATTGTTATTATTATTACTATTATTATTATTATTGCTATTATTGTTATTATTATCGTTATCAGCATTAGTATTATCATTATCATCATTATTATTTTTATTATTATTATTATTATTGTTATTATTATTATTATTACTGGTAATATTATTATTATTATTGTTATTATTATTATTATTATTATTATATTTATTATATAATTATTATTATTATTATTATTATTATTGTTATTATTATTACTATTATTATTATTATTATTATTATTATTATTATTATTGGGGCCCAAAACAGCACTGTCACCTCCCAGTTGTGGGCCCCGGTCATGGCGGAGGATAAAGGTGTGATTGAAACGATCCAAGTTACGTTCGTATCGTGGTCATGTCTCGTGACGAACCTCTTGCTTTGTGTGTTTCAGCCCTATATCTATACGTCAGCTGACGACTGGTATTTCAAGTCAAGGTGGAGCAGCATATGCCAATGACTGCATGGCTAAGGGGGAACTTACTTGTTAGAATGCGGGTTGTGGATACCAGCCGACCTCCAGTTTAAACGACCCTTCCTATGGTATGCCGGGCGATGCTTTCATGGGTGACTATGCTTCTACTCGTGGGAGCAGAAATGGAGAATGAAAACAATAAGAACAACAACAACAGAAACAACAAGAACAACAACTGTGACAAATAAAACAGCGGCAACAAAAACAACAAAAACAATAACAACAGAAACAATTACAACTACAACAGTGATGGCATGTCTCCAGAGGAAGCTCGCAGATATGAGAAGGAAGGGCTAGAAAAGCTGAGGGCTTGCGGATCGGTTGTTGTGGCCAACCATCCCTAGAAGAAGGAAAGGTCAGAGAGCAACACCCCTGATGCAGGGCCCTCAAAAAAAGGTCGATGAAGGGCAATGTTGAGGAAAAGGTCCCTTGGAACATTCCTCAACAAAACCCGAAAATGACTTCTTATCGGGATGCAGTAGCACAGGTCAAGGTGGCCATCACTCATAGACTGCATCCAAAGGAAAAGCTATCCGAAGCCCAGATGGGGTAAATCAAAGTAGCCATCATGGATAAAATGGATAAGGTTGTGGATTCTCATCCACAATTCACTGCAGCGTTGCAAAGGGATGGATGGATATCCGTAACACGCAACAATCAAAACACCAGTGAGTGGATAACCAGTGTCTGCAGGAAGATAAAGCCTTGGGACGGTTGCAACGTCGTGGTACTGGATGGCGACGACATGCCCAAACAGCATGTCTGCGTCACGTACATGCTAAAAGACGAGACAACTGTCGGTCTCTCCAGGGACAAATTCCTAAGCAGGATAGGGAAGCAAAATCGCAGCCTCAAGATGAGTTCTTGGAGAGTGCTTCATTACCTTTTCCGTGGATGATTCCGGATTGGAAGATCTACGGAAAGCGGAGTTCCGACATTTCCTGAACTTCTTCCGTGTTGCTGTTCGGGTTAAAGGGAGGAAATCCTCTCAAGGTGCTGGCGGCAAGGCAGGACGAAATAGAAAACCAACACCCACCGCGACAACGACGACTTCAGACTTTCCAATGAGTTTTCCGAAAGTGGCGGCAAGGGAAACGGAAGGACCATCGACCAGCGCACCAAATAAAAGCATCCCGGGTGAAGCAAAAGGGCCCAAGCCCATAGGGAAGCTCGGAACTGCTTCGGTACTTTCGTGCATCCAAGTAAACCTACAGCATACTAGGGCATCTACTGATGTTCCAGCTCATAGATTTATGAAGTATTGCCTCGATATCGCCCTTATCCAAGAACCTTACCTAGTGAAGGGTCAGATTAAGGGCCTAACAGGTGAGCTATTGTATGATAATACAATTGGAGGCAGGTCTAGGGCTTGCATTTTGTTTAGTAAAAGGCTAACGTATTTCCCCATTCCAGATTACTGTTCTAAGGATCAGGTAGCTGCGTTGATGAAGGTGAAGCCTTCGGGGGGATGGACAGAGTTTATTGTGTGGTCATCCTACCTCCCGGGAGATTGTGTCCATCCAGACGAGCAACTGAAAGATCTAGTGGACTTTTGTGGAAGGAGGAACTTCCAACTGATAATAGGAAGTGATCCCAATGCCCACCACACCGTCTGGGGAAGTAATAATATAAACAAAAGAGGTGCTTGAATTTATATATAGCAATAAATCAATGGTTATGAATAAGGGCAATAGGCCGACATTCATAAATGCAATTAGGGAAGAAGTCCTTGACATCACCCTTTGCACTGAGTTTATCGGAAGTAGGGTTAGTGGATGGCATGTCTTAATGAGACATCCATGTGTGATGTTCCAAATCTCATCCAAATGAGATGAACTCTCTAGCAGTGGGCGTCTTCACAGGGTGCTTTCCAAAAAGTATTTTAGCGGGTTGGGCCTAATGGAACGGCCTGATGGCTCCATGACTGAAAACGGAAAGCAGACGTTGAAACTTATGGGGTCAATGCACTTTCCTGACTCAAAGATTTTTCGGAATCACTCAAATGCGGTTATTGAACCGAGGGCATCCTGGCGCAGAAGGGATTACTGGCAACGATCCCGTCTGGTCTTCACGCTGGGCAGGAATAGATGAGCTGTTTTCTCTTTCAGGCCCTTCAAATGACGGGATATTCAGGCCCAGGTGATGACGGGATATATCCTGGATTTTGCAGAGGGGTTTCCAACAAGTTGCTAGAGCACTGTTGGAATTTTTTCGTGCCAGCTATACGTGGAGTTACATCCCTCAGGCATGGAGGGTGACTGAAGTGACGTATATTCCCAAGGCGGGCAAGCGACCAAGCAACCACCCGAGGTCTTTCCGTCCAATCAGCTTTACTTCTTTTCTATTGAATGCATTGGAAAAAGTGGTTGATAGATTTATACAAGACGATGCACTGGGAAGCAATCCCTTCCATGAGTCTCAGTACGCCTATCAGTCGGGAAGGTCTACTGTACTCGCTCTTCAGAGTCTGGTGGGGGTCCTTGAAAACTCACTGGAAGTGTGGGAGGTGGCAGTTGGCTGCTTCCTTGATATAGAGGGAGCTTTTGACAACACCCCATATCATGTCATCTATGAGTCGTTGCATTTTATGTTCTTATTTTATTAAAAAATCGTAATAATTTTATTTTATGTTATAATGTTTTTAATTGTTAATTTATTTTTTAATTATTACTTCATTTATAATTATTATTATCACATTTAGCTTATTTTTAATATTCAACTTAAAACACTTATAATTATTTTACTTTACAGAACACTTCCTTATTTTAAATCAACTTAATTGCACTGTGATAATTTATGGAATAGAATATAATCATTTCAAATCATTTATACATCAAATCACGCCCTCCCCCGAGATTTAACGCATTTAAAATAAATCTCCTCAAAATAATTTCATATAAATATATGAATCCTCGAATCATAAATTTAAAAAAATTTTTTTTTAAAATGGAAAGAAAAACTTGGTTTAATTTAATATTATTTTAATTTAAAATTCATTGATTAAATTAACGTTCAATAAAAAATGGTTTTACTCTATTCACCAAAAATGAAAAAAAATAAATGTATGATCACTTCAGGTAAAAAAAATTATATCAATATGAAAGGTCCCAATGCACTTAAATTTTACAATATATGTATATGTGCAAGTTTAATTTTGTTCGTTAACAGGAATTGTTTATTTTATGTTTATTATTGATATTATTATTTTCCGTAATAATTTTAATAAAACACAATATTTATTTTATTTAACTTTTAATTTCAATAATATGTAATAAAAAAAAAGAAAGAAATTTAACACAAAAAATATTCTTTATTTTAATTTCTTAAAATAGATCTTTATTTTCTTATGGCTAGTCTTAAACTAAGAAAATTTACTTTTAGAAAAATAATTCCTAATCTGATATTTTCACACAGAGTAGTAATATTTCATAAGTAACGGAAAAAAAAACAAAAAAGGTTCTAATATCGTCTGGTCGTTCTTAAGTGGTGTCAAAATTAGTCTTTTGCACTTAAAAACGAAAATTTATAAAAAAATATATTTGTTAAGTTTTTATCATTGAAATTTGAGATTCATGAAAATTATGAAAAAACAATTACTTTACTTATTTGCTCAAAACCATGTGAAATAATTTTAGAGTAAAATGAGAAAAGAAAGAAAAAAAATATAATAAAAAACAAAAATTAAAATTTTGAATTTTAATTTTTCATGAGAATAAAATTTTTATGAGAATAATATTAATTTTCAGAATCAACAGAAATCTTTGAATTTGACTCTATGATTTCTGCAAGTGTTTGGTTAGTTGGATATATAACTCCCCCCTCGTTAAGATTTTTGTACTCCTGTACAATTTTTTCAGTATCAATCTTTTTTGTATTAATTTGGAATCTCTTTTCTTTACTTATTTTAATTTGATAACATATTAAGACACATAAAATTATTATTATAATTACAACAAGAATTAAATTGGTATAAATAAAATTATCGTTAATTTTTCTTTTGTAATGTAACTCCTAAATTTCTTTATTATTTTTTATTTGTTCTAAATTCAAAGTTTCTAATTTAATTCCATTTGTCAAATTTTTCATTTGAATATAGTTTGGTAATACCAAATTTTGTTTGAATTCTCTATTCCTGTTTGCAAATTTTACATTATCAATTTCAATGGTACAATTTATTATTGAATCAAATTATATAATTTTTATTAAACGAAAATGTTACGTTATTACAATCATTTAACAATTTATAATTTACAGCATTTTTTATTAAAATTGTTCCTTGATCTATTTCTACTATTTTTAATTTTGTTTCAATTATTTTTCAACAATTTGCATAAGATTGTACAAATAAATTTGTTATACAATTTGATGTTATTTTTAACTTATTTTTATGCCTTTCCTGCGTTAGATAATATGTTACGTTTCAGAATAATATGATATCTGAATTTGCAATTTCTATTTCTTCAAATTTTAAGTTCGGTACCGCAACAATTTTATACTTGATAGCTTTTTCTTCGCTCATAATTGGTAATTGTAAGACAAAAATTAGTTTATTAGTATTTGTTACGGCCAATGAAATTTTAATTTCTTGAATTTTAAAAACATCTATATTGTAGAAATCAATTTCTTCAGAAGTTAAAATTGATCTACTCATAATTTGGTGTTTAGCAAATATCACGTTTTCCTGAATTTTTTCGAGTTCTTCATTTAAGAGGTTACTATTAGTTAATATCCGAAAGTATGGTAATTGTTTAGTTATGATTTCCTACAATGATATCTTTTAAAAGTTTATTTATATTTAAATGGTTTTTATTAATAGTTTTCTGCAAAGTTTTAATATTATTTTGCATATTGTTATTTATTTTTATTTGATTATTTTGATTATTCATTAGGTTATGAGTGTTAAAGTCTAGAGTTTTAAAATGTTCTTCCAGTTCAAGTCTGTCGTCTTCGTCCATTGTGCCGAAAATCCATTTCAGGAATGAGCCACCAATGTTTATTAGTGATCTCTTATATCTAAAGGGAATCAATGTCTTAAAAGTATGCTTTACTTTACTAATTTTGTCCTTTAAAATTTTGGTTATCTTAAATTAAAAGTTGGATCATTTTCTGATAAGAAAAAGGTAGCGTTAATGCTAGATTCTATGAGATTTATTGTATCGTTAATGTCGTTCAAATTTACAATGTGAAAGATTTTAACGTAACTTTCTATTATGGGAACTTGATCTTGCTGGATTAAAGCGTAACCAGATACGGTTTCCAGTTTTTCCACCGTAATTATTGCTTTAGTAGTGTTTAAAAATAGTATAAATATAAAAATTTGTAATATTATTCTTTTAAGAGTTGTTGTTACTGGTTGCGTCACCTGAAAAATATTTATATTTTCTTTTAATTCTGGTTGGATGTATTTTTTTGTTATTTAAATCTGTTATTTTATTATTAAATTTTTTGATTTTAATTTTTTTATAACGAGGTTGTTCTTTATAACGAACAATTGCAGGGTCTTTTATTAATATTTCGGAATCATTTGGGATTGAAAAAGGTTTTCTGCTTTCATTCAATCTATTTATAATGTTATCCTTTTTTCTATCTAATCTTTGTTTTATTTCTTGAAAATTTGAAATTCTACCATTAAGAAAATCTATTGGTTTGGTTTCAGCAACAGAGTGAAGAGTATTGTTATAGGCTTCAACGGCTTTTAATATTTTACTTTCAGTATCTAGATTTGGGTCGGTTATGTTCAATATTCGTATATGTTCTGTAATGGTTCTGTGAGCCCTTTCTATGTCTGAATTCTCTGTATGGCTTCTAGGGGATTTAAAATGGACTTCAATATTTTCTTTTCTACAGAAATCTTTAATATTTAAACTGTCAAATTCGTTATCAAATATATATTTTTTTGGTTTGCCAAATATGGAATTTCTTACTCTTAAAGCTTGAACTATTGTTACACTATTTCTGTCATTTAACTTGGTAATTGAAAGATGTTTTGAAAATTTGTCGATTGTGATAAGAAAAACTTCTTTTTTTACATAAAATGTATCGCCATGAATTATCTGATTTGGCCCAGATGGTGTTTCAGAAATATTAAAGTTATATTTATTAGGTTTCCAATCATATTTAGCCCAATGCAGATGCTACAGTTGTTAACATATTTATATATATAATCTTTTAATTTTGGATAATAATACTTGTTTTTAATTTCGTTAAAGTTCTCTAAAATACCGCGATGGTTAGTTTCTTCGTGGATTTCTTTTATAATTTTGATCAGATCGTCTTCATTTTCAATTTCTTGAGCTAATATAGAGCATTTGACAAACTTAATTTTTCTATCATTACTAAATAATTCTATCAATTTCCTTTGCAGAATATTGAATTTGCTATCTTCTAATTCCGAACAAATTGCAGTAATACCATTTCTTATAAATCGCCTTAAAAAATCATTTAAATAATTTTCATTGTTTAAGTCTTCTTCAGAGATAAAAATTTTCCTATATAATAAATATATTTTATAATCAGTTCACCAGGTTTCTTTGCTACAAGATAAATCTGGTTTAAATATTTATTTACGATGTTTTCTGCAATAGGAATGTGGTCGCCCAAATTTTCGACGCCACTATGAATTGTAGCTACATCGGTTTGACTTATTGATCTTCATTTTTTTCTACATTTATTCTACTCAAGAAATCGGCGACTTTATTATCTTTGCCCTTGACGTATTCTATGTCGAAATTAAATTCATTAAGTTTAATCCTCCACCTTTGCAGTTTTGAGTTAGGTTCTTTTAATGAGCTCAACCATACCAAAGGTCTGTGATCCGTTTTTATCGTAAATCTGACACCATAAAAGTAGTGTCTAAAATATTTTGTAGACCATATAATTGCTAATAGTTCTTTTTCTCTAGTTCTGTAGCGTGTTTCATGGTCATTTAATGTTCTACTGGCAAATGAAATCGGATGGCGGTTTTGCGATAAAACAGCTCCAATCGCGAAGTCACTTGTAATAATTTCCTTCAATTTTTCAAAAGCGGCAATATATTTTGGATTACTTACATCGATTTTATTATCCCTTTTCAAACAGTAAGTTAAAGGTTGTGCAATTTTTGCGTAATCCTTTATAAACTGCCGGTAATACCCGGTTATCCCAAGAAAGCTTTTAATAGATTTTCGAGAGTTTGGAAGTTTAAGTTTTTTTTATAATATCAATTTTTTTTGGATTGGGTCTTATTCCTTTGTCTGTAAGAAGATGTCCCAAATATTACGATTCTTTAGAGAAAAAGAGACATTTGTCTAACTGAATTTTTAAATTAAATTTTCTAAGTTTTTCAAAAATTTTTATTATAGCATTTTGATGCTCTTGAAGTGACGTACTGAAAATTAGTATATCATCAAGATATACAACACAGTTATTATTAATGAAGTCGCGTAAAACGTTATTGATCATCCGCTGGAATGTTGCCGGAGCATTCTTTAAACTGAATGGCATCCTGACAAACTCATAATGTTCTTGAGGAGTCAAAAAGGCTGTTTTTTGCTGATCTTTTTCGTCTACAAGGATTTGGTGAAATCCTTTAGCGAGATGAAGTGTTGTGAAGTATTGGGCTTTTCCCAATTTATCGAAAAGTGATTCTATATTTGGAATCGGAAATTTGTCTTCTACAGTTATTTCATTTAACTTCCTATAATCTACGACGATTCTCCATTTTTGCTGTCCCGATTGATCTAGTTTTTTAGGGACCACCCAAATTGGAGAGTTGTAGGGAGAGCTTAATGTTTTTTATTCTCAATATCTAAGAAAAATTAATGTTAAAAAAAATTTAAATTTTTAGAAGTTAAAATTATAATGCATATATGCACTTCATGAAGGGTATATTAACTTCGGTATTTATACCCTGCACTTCGTGAAGGGTATATTAACTTTGGTATGGAGTTTGTAACTACTTGAGGGAGTCATCTGCGTTATGGACATATATATAAATTCTTGCTCAGCGTAAAATTCTGCGTCGATTTAGAAATGTCCGTCCGTCCGTCCGCCCGTCCGTCCGTCCGCCCCACCGATCGCACGATAACTCAAAAACGAATAATGCAATCGACACCAAACTTTCACAAGTTTTTTCTTTTGTGCCAAGGGAGAGCCCTATTGTTATAGGACAACAGGTTCGGGTAGCTGCCATACAACTCAAAGAGTTTATTTTAAATATTTCAAAAACTAATAAAGCTATAAAATAAAATTTTGTATACATGTGTCCAATTATATTCTACACATGCTCTAAAAATTATAATTGGATAGCTGCACCGGTTCGGGTGGCTGCCATACAACTCCAACAGCAAATTTTTAATATTCGGAAAAATAATAAAGTCAGATTCATGAAACTTGGCAGTCATGTGTCCAATTATAGGTCAAATATTATATTTCTGAAGTTTTAGAAGAATTGCTTGACAGGTTTTAAATATTGGGAAAATAATATAGTCAGATACATGAAACTTGGCAGTTGTGTGTCGAGTTATAGGCCAGATATATTTCTGAAGTTTTGGTGGAATTGCTTGACAGGTTCGAGTAGCTCCCATACAAGTCTAAAAGCTTATTTTAAATATTTGGAAAAATAATAAAGTCACATTCATGAAACTTGGCGGTTGTGTGTCAGGTTATAGGTCAGATATATTTCTGAAGTTTTAGTTGAATTGCTCTACAGCTACGAGTAGCTCCCATACAAGTCAAAAAGTTTAAATATTTGGAAAAATGAAGTCAGATTCATGAAACTTGACCGTTGTGTGTCCAGCAGCCCCGGATTCATCATACATGCAAAGTATGCATTTGCAATGGGCGATAAAAAATAGGGGCGCCATTGAAAACTTAAAAAACCCCTAAATTTAAAAAAAAAATTTTTCACCCAAAAAAAAGGATTCCAAGTTTTTTTTTATACATCAATTTATAGCGAAATTAACTTAATAAAATCTATCTACATGCAAACATAATATTTTGTTCCTACACATATTTTCTATTTGCACCATATAACAAAAAATGTTCATAGAATTAAAATTACTCATACATTTCTTTACTCTACACTACTCTTTCATTCTTATTTTTTATGTACTGTATATGCCTATAAACACAGAATATTATTTCACACAGCTGTATACATTCAAACGTTCATATATATAAGTGAAATCGTCTCATATAATATACATACATATATAGAAGCAATGTACGCAACAAATAAAAATGTTCAAAAATACACATGTACACATAATTTATATTGTCTAATATGAATAAGATTAACACTCATGCGTACACATATAATTATCTCATAAAGCAAAATTTTTATTTTGCTGCAATTGCTCCCTATCAACACTCGCTCGTACACATATAATTATATCACAAAGCAATGTTTTTATTATGCTTAGTGGCTACACTCGTTCGTACACATTATATTTAAATTGTTTCATACATGCAAAATTTTATTTTTGCTTAGTTGGCGCCCACTCACCAAACAAACAAACACATTATTATAATGTATTACTTTTCTGTATACTATTGCATTAGTAAACAACAAGAACAAAACAAAAAAAACACAAATTAAGAATGAGAATAGAAAGAAATTAGAAAAAGAGAATGAGAGCAATATTCTTAAATGATGGAAAGCATAGCTTGATATTGAGATTGTGTATACCCATATTTTGTTTTTGTTTAACAACAAAAAATTTTGAATGAATTTTAAAATTACATGATCGTTATGAATTTCTACTACTATGTTCTGCTTTCGTTTTTGAAAAAACTGTTATCAATCACAGAATTAAATTTTAATTGATAAAATCTACTACTTATATTGAATTGAAAAAATGTTGTTTAATAATCAAGTGAATGTTAAGAATTTTTATGCTGAATTGATGTAGTGTAAGTCATCCAAAAAATAAGAGTAAAATGAAATGGCGCATAATTTGCTTCACACATTTATCTCCAAAATTAAAACAGTTAAGCAAAACGACATTCTGAAATTTCAAAACCACGAGCCTATAAATACCAGTAAATGCATTTATTTTAATAAAATCTAAAAAATATAATGAACAGTATAAAAGCTTATAGCTATGTACATGAAAAGCTTAGTTTTTAAGTCACAAATTTTAGAACGAAACTTTGATTTTCCCTAAATTTTTGAATGCAAGTCGAAACTTTTTTTATACGCTGCTTCATTTCTCAGGCGATTTGTGAAATAAAAAGCCAAATTTTACGAATAAAAATAAAAATAATTATAAAAATGAAAATAAAATTACGAATAAAAATAAAAATAATTTTTTACTTTTTTTCATATTCAAATAAGCTGTGAAAAAGTTCATTTGATATAATTTTCATAGAACCTTTTACAATAAGTTTCACTTACGTCAAAAAGTAAATTTTTTGGTTGTTAAAATCAAAAAATCAAGTTTAAGTGATTGATATAAATCTGATCATAACTTCATAAAAAAACGTACAGTTAAATAAATTACCTTGTTTTTGAATTTATAAAACAAAAAATTGAAAGTTTAGTTCCAGACTTTAATTCTATAATTCAGCACAATAAGGTTACAAGAAACTGCTTTATGATGCACAATGTGCAATGCCTATTAAATTTTGTTCACAGTAATAAAATAGGTGAAAAGGATGAAGGGGGGGGGGGGCGCACTTTTTAGGAACCGCTTAGGGCGACGAATACATCAGAACCGCGCCTGGTGTCCAGTTATAAATCAGACATATCCGTGAAATTTCCATAGAATGGTTTCATAGGTTTGAGTAACTGCTATACAACAACGAAAGGTGCAGGGTATAATTCAATCGGTTTATACCGACTGAAACGTTTTTACTTGTTTTAAAATTTAATTAATTAAATAAAATAATATTTGTATCACTAATTAAAAAAATCTAATATGGCTAGCACATAACCGACCGCAATGTGTATTTTCTAGTTAAATGAAAATGTTACCGAATATTTTCAATACTTATTTCCAATTTTTAGGACATTAGTAAGCTTATGGCAGCAAATTTTGCATATCGAGTTTTCGGTGGCAATACACTTTTCCATAGTTGGGAAGTGTAAATAAACTATTTTTAGCAACCTGTCGGTATATCGGTCTGTCGGTCTGTGTGTGCACACGTATATCTCAAGTTCTGCTGAACCGATTTTGAAGAAATTTTATATGTAAGTTTATTTCCACCATGGCACGGAATGATCATCTTTTGGGATATATCAGGCCTCGGGAACTGCACTTGTAAGCGGGCCTGTTTTACATTTTTGAACATTTTAAAGATAATAATTAACCGATTTACTTGAAATTTAATATATAAGCTTTTCTCGACCGTCCCACTACTGGCCAAATATACTACTGGCCAAATATACATTTTTACGTATATAAAGAGTAATAATCGGCCGATTTCATTGAAATTTAATATTTTAATTCTTCGTATTGAAGCAATTAACATGTAAATTTTTTGGAAAGATCAGGGCTCGAAAACTGATCTGCAACCGATTTTACATTTTTCACCATATCTACGGAACGAATTGATGGAATTTCTTGAAATTTGATATTTGAGTTCTGGTTGTTACCGAAACTAACTGGTGAGCATTTCAGGGAATTCGGATAGCACAAAGAGAAACTCTACTAAGAGCCAAATTTACATTTTTCTACGTATGCTAACTATAAACTTACTAATGTCCTAAAAATTG
>NW_026578021.1:662500-685000 GCF_029603195.1 Condylostylus longicornis | reverse complement strand
GTTCAAGAATAAGAACTCAGGTGTGGTATGTTAAGATTAATTTTTATTTTTCTAATAAAAATGAAATACAAATAAAATGACACGATTTATGTAAATTTGTCTACTGGTGCAAATAATATTTCAGAAGAAAAATTAAATTGTACAATGTAAATTTCCAATTCAATCAAGGAAGTCGAGATTTGCAAAATGTATAAAATACTATTGCAAATAAATTATTAATAGAGTTCTTACTACTTTGTGTGATGCAAATTATATACATTAAATAAATAATAAAAATAAAACAAAATTTACAATATATCATTTTTATTTATTAAGTTATTTTTTTATTTCAAAATAGACATTTTATCTGTGGAAATTATCCAAAACCCGATAAGTATTTTTTTTGCAATTTTACAGTATCGCAATTTTAAAGTTTTAAGAAAAAACCCTTTTTCGTTCATGTTTATTTTTCAAACAAAATAGTGAGCTAGTAAGCTGGGATTTTTTATTAGAGTAATATAGTATTAGAGTAATATATTAAAATAGTGTTCAGGTTGCTTCAACCTTTTGGGAATATAAAATTGGGGGGTGGAAAACTCAATCGGGTTTTCGCAAATTATAAGTAACGTGGGCCATTTTAATAGTATACTCTGCCAAAAAACGATTTTCAAAGAAACAATAGTCTTTATAGCGTTATGTTTGTGTTTTTATACTTCATATTTTTAAAAATGACCACAAAAAGAAAAAAAATTGTTTTTAAACAAGTTGTACAAATTCAGAACTATTTCTTTCTTGTATTTTTCGCCATTGTAAAAGATATTGTTCAAGAAAAATTTTTTATTAAAAAACATAAATTTATTCTTTCCATAATATTTTTTAAAACATAAAATAACAAACAAAAATTTATATGAAGTTCAAAAATTTTAATATAATGATTTATCATAAAATTTTTGCATTATCTTAACCAGATTAGGTAATAACCAGCTATCGTATTAGTATTATAGGAAATACGAAAATAGTCATTATAAAAGTTAATATGAAATTACTTATTTCTTTACCAAAATTATAGTAAGCTATCAATTATTAGTCTTTTTTTATAATATATTTTTATACTATGCATGGAAATAAACATCTTTTTCAGACAAGTAGCTGTAACTAGCATTAGTGGCTTTAAAATTTTTACAAAATTTATGGCAAGAAATTAAATATCAACTAAATGTAAAATTGACAATAAATCTGTCTTTTTTTTGAATTTATGAGATTATTATCCTTGAGAAATCTATTATTTTAAGGTTCGTTTCGTCCTTCAAGTGGTATTTAAAATAAACATAACTCAAGTTTTTGGTGATTCTTATCCACCTAATTTTAAACCAATTAACAGGATTATCGTCGGTATCCTTTTTCCTTTTTATAAGAATTGTTTTACAAAAATGTGAAAATATCTTGAAATCGTTTTGTGTCATTTGAGACACATTCAATGGAATTTTAGCTGTGACGGTACGAACAAAATTGCACCAATCATATAACATTATATACTCACGTCACAGGTTTTTGGTCCTTTCAATACGAGCGAGATCAGAGTCGCATTCTAAATGTGTATGGCCAGGTACAAGGAATTTTTGTTCGATGTATTCAACATTCGTTTTTTGTATTACCGTCATTAACACGGCCGTCATGTTTAAATTTCTATTCTGGCCACCACATGTATCAGAGTACATTATACTTGATTGTTTCGGGTAATGAGATAACTTTTTTAAACAAGCACGAAGCATGTTTATTGGATCCCCGTCCAGCCACAGTTTCGTTCCACATATAACATTCTGTTTGCTGGTTACAATAATCTCTTACCGTTACGGTACGGGACATATCGGGTTTTGGCATACTTGTATAAGACTGTTAAATGATTTTACCGTTTATTCGAAAGAACGATATGATAAATATCGGGTTTTGGCAACGGTATGATGTTGATAAATGATTTTCTTAAACTTTACCGGGTTATGGTTTTATGCATCAACGAACGCTTTACCTCTTGCATTGAATTATGAGACTTCGTCACAGCAAAGATCTCATATATACCATTCCATTTTCATTAATATCTCGATTTTGCCAAAAATCGACTTATCGGGTTTTGGAAAATTTCCACGGATATTTTTTGTATACTTTTTTTATATCAAAACGGAAGAGAACTATAATTTTCAAAAAATTTCCGTTTTTCTGACACTTGCCTGTATGTTTTTATTTGTGGAGCTGTTATAACGTTGTGTTGATTATTTCTTACGAAATTTGAAGTTATAATTTTGACACCTTCCTTATCATTATTTAAAACAAGATCTTTAATTTTTTCAAAGTTCATAATTTCAGAATTTTCGTAAGTCATTTTTATTCCTTTAACTTTACATGTTGCTACCTGACTTTGACTTTTTGTTGAATACACTGCGAACTCGTAATTTTTTGGTCCTCCAGAAGCAAATTCAGTTATAAAACTACCATCGCCATATGACGTGAGCTCATCTGTCGTGTCCCCGATGAAGTTACCTAACGGTGGTTCGTATTCACCTTCTTTTGAAATAAATATAATAGAATCAGTATCGTAATACAACACTCGGTTTTCCAGCTTTTCTAAATAACTATAGAGCTTCAATCGTGCTTGTGCAGTGGTGTAGCTTGCTACGCATACATTTACAGTTTTCAATGGTTTTATTCATCATGCTTAAACTTCCAATTAACAACCAAAGTCTCATCGTTTATAATCAATATATGATGAACTTCCTTGTTTGGATCAGTCATTAGTGTATAAAAATTAGCTGGAGTCTTAATTATTTCTGTCTGTGTTTGGTTTTCTTTTTGTCCAAATTTACCCCAAAATGAATTTAATATAAGTTTTGCAACTGATCTTTTTCCAGGATTTGCACATATTTTATTTTCGTCTAATTTTATGTTTTCCCTTTCGAAGAAGTCTTCTATGTATTGCTGTTTCAATTCTTTATTAAAACACGTTTTAGGCCAGTCTGATGATTCTTGTTTTATTTTAAAAAATTTATCCATTATATCAGTAAATAACCCAGGTTTAGATGAAGTTTTATCATATTGCTGGACTGAATATTTCCAAATCTCGTGAATTTCTATTATTTTGTATCCCTTTGTTAAAGCTTTCACCACTTCATCTATAACCCAAGTACCATTCAATGTCCTTTTGTTGCCAGCATGTGTACAATCGTCCATATTTTTTTCTTCACTACATGTAAAGCAAAGAGTAAAGATTAGTTTATTGTTTTGTTTTATTGGAAGTACTGGGATAAATAAGTCTGTTGGAGGAAGAATGGAGCACTTTATTAATCCGTCTGTAGTTTTCAAATTTTGTTTCATGCATTCATCGTTTCCAACAATAATCTCTGCGTGTCCGATGGGAAATTTACCATATTTACAAACATAAGGATAAAGAGAACAAACGTCAATATATTTAATTTTTTCATTTTCCATAGCTTTGTAGTAAGTAACTATATTTTCAGTTCGTCCACCAAAGAAAGAGTCCCGAGGATCAAGTGGAAGATTTATTAAAATAGGATGATCGTTTAAATAAAACATATCTGGGTTATCAATCAATTGTTCTCTTAATTCGCACTCCCATTTTTCAATGACTTCATAAACAAATAAACGCAGTCGGGCTGACTTTGAAATTGTAGCTTCATATCTTGAATTTAGCGTGTCTGTTGCGTTTTTTTCTAATGGTTCGTCATGCCTGTAAGAAAAACACTTTGGATGTCCATGATAGTAGCATCCATGAAATTCAAAAACTTGATTGGTCTCTTCACAAAATCCATCTACTTTTAAATTATTTATGATAGCTTCTTTTTGTTTACCGGCATGTTGGATATTAATTTTTCGCTGGTCTTCTTCCCAAATTAACCATTGTAAAGCTATTTTTGATTGGATATCTGTAAATCTATATCCATTTTTTGGTATTAGTCCTATTGTTTCAGCTTTAAGAAAGTTCCGTCGAAAAATCAAATTGCAAGTTGATGCAATGGTTGTAGCCTCAGTAAACGGACATACATTGTTATCTTTTAGTATAATATTTCTAAACTTTAAACAAGCTTTCGTTAAAATAATTACGTCGTTTTTACAGTATTCTACAATCTCCTTTCGCATGTTAAATTCGGTATTTTTATTTTCATCGTACCATTTAAAGAAAATTAATCGTTCTGGTTTTGACATTAAGTTTGGATTGTAGTATTCATGTGGTGGTAATGGTCCAACGTATTCTTTGTTTTTTTCTGTATTGAATAAGTGAGGAAAATATCCTTTCTTTAAATTAACAAAATTATCTATGTTAGGTTTTTGTTTGTTAGTTGTAATGTAGCAAACATGATTTTGTTCTACTTGTTTTAGGCAATTCTTGCATACTTTTGTGTTGCATTTATGTGTTCCATATTTAGTAGAATAATTCTTAAAGCATGTTAAGCATTAACGCAAATTTATACAAATATTTTTAGTTACATGATTTTCAAAACATCTTAAACCTTTAAATGTCCGTTTACATGTTAAACAGGATATATTTTCAATAACGTTTTTGCAAGCAGGTGATTGCTGACAACATTTACAGCGTCCTCCACACATATGTCTATCTATAGTGTTATATCCGATATTACATTTTTCACAATAATAAGTTCTACAAAAAGCTGAGGTAAGAGAGGTAATGACGTTGTAATGCCTATTATAATAAAGAAGATTTATTCGTTTGCCCTCAGTTTTTCCTTCAAATATTATATTTTTGTTGTTGCTATAGTCACAAACCACTATGTTGTATTTATCACCAAAGTAATCTTGAATTTTCTTCAATTCAGGTATTCCAGAGCCACTTTCTTTGATATTTAAATTAGTATCTTTGACAAGTGTTAAAGCCAATTGTTTTTGAATTTTTTTGACGTCCATGCAAATTTTTTTATAATTGGGCTCTTTGTCAACAAAAGCTTTTCCTACCATAATAGCACGTGGTAGGCAAAGACTGTCTTTATTTTTTATGGTAACAATGCCTTTTCGTTTTAGACATTCTTCTTCAAAAGTAAGATATTTTTTTACCCTTCCTTTTCCTGAAGGTAAGCGAACAGTTGTAATTGTTATTTCGAAAGAATCAGGGTTAATTACTTCTGTATTGCTTTGAAATATTTTGAATATCAGTTCCCAGATATCGTCAAACTTTACTTCACTTGCCTCTTTAAAGTTCATCCATCCTGGTGTACGCCCTTGAAAGTTGTTGCCGTAAAACGTTATCCCAATTAGGTCCGTTGGAAGAACGTTTTTTACTGCATATTCAATTACTTCATTGACTCCTTCTTTGATTTTTAACAAACAATCTTCTTCTTCTGGTGAAGCTTTTAATTTAAAAATAACTTTGTTTGCCGTTACACCAAATTTTTTGATATATTGAGTTTTTTCAGCAATTATATCAAATTTTGGGGTGTTTTCTTTTAAAAATTTATTTAACATCATTTTTTTTGCCATGTTGTTAGTTACTTTAAAGTTATAATTATTCTAATAATATTTTAAAACATTATCAATTTTATATGTTAAAAAATACTTTGTGGAATGCGGATCTTGTTTATATTTTTATTAATCTAGATAACTGCAGCTATAATTGCAAGGTCAGGTGTTTCCATTTTTATAAAATTTACATAAAAAATTAAAACACAATTAAAAATTCTTAGTATAACACTTTTTTGGAATGCGGATCCTTGTCTTATAAAACATTATCAATTTATATATGGTTCTCTGTGAAGTGGAGAGTCCGGACGATAATTCTCGGTGCACCATTTTCATGCCGGACAGGTTTTCAAAAAAAGTAAGAAATCAAGAAGAATTAGATTACTTGAATACCAACCCTATGAACATCAAGTATATTGGTCGAGACGCCGACCGATGGAATATGCTTTTATTCGAGCTTATTCCTGTACTGCACTGTACTGAACAAAAATCAGCAAAAATACGAAAAGTTTAAATAAAAACAAAAAAAATAAAAATGTTTTTTTCTTTGCCATTGTTAAATTACAGCATTCTTCTTCTTTCATATGACTACAAAAAAGGCGCCGCCTAGGGCGGAGCGGCGTACGCGCGTAAGCGATGCGAGCCGGAAGGAACCTGGCCGCTTAAGTTTTAGCCTTCTAGCCGCTCAAGTTTTCACCCTCTGGCCACTTAAGGCCCGGCTCGCATCGCTTACGCGCGTACGCCGCTCGGGATAACGTTTTACGGCAACAACTTTCAAGGGCGTACACCAGGATGGATGAACTTTAAAGAGGCAAGTGAAGTAAAGTTTGACGATATCTGGGAAGTGATATTCAAATTATTTCAAAGCAATACAGAAGGAATTAACCCTGATTCTTTCGAAATAACAATTACAACTGTTCGCTTACCTTCAGGAAAAGGAAGGGTAAAAAAATATCTTACTTTTGAAGAAGAATGTCTAAAACGAAAAGGCATTGTTACCATAAAAAATAAAGACAGTCTTTGCCTACCACGTGCTATTATGGTAGGAAAAGCTTTTGTTGACAAAGAGCCCAATTATAAAAAAATTTGCATGGACGTCAAAAAAATTCAAAAACAATTGGCTTTAACACTTGTCAAAGATACTAATTTAAATATCAAAGAAAGTGGCTCTGGTATACCTGAATTGAAGAAAATTCAAGATTACTTTGGTGATAAATACAACATAGTGGTTTATGACTATAGCAACAACAAAAATATAATATTTGAAGGAAAAACTGAGGGCAAACGAATAAATCTTCTTTATTATAATAGGCATTACAACGTCATTACCTCTCTTACCTCAGCTTTTTGTAGAACTTATTATTGTGAAAAATGTAATATCGGATATAACACTATAGATAGACATATGTGTGGAGGACGCTGTAAATGTTGTCAGCAATCACCTGCTTGCAAAAACGTTATTGAAAATATATCCTGTTTAACATGTAAACGGACATTTAAAGGTTTAAGATGTTTTGAAAATCATGTAACTAAAAATATTTGTATAAATTTGCGTAAATGCTTAACATGCTTTAAGAATTATTCTACTAAATATGGAACACATAAATGCAACACAAAAGTATGCAAGAATTGCCTAAAACAAGTAGAACAAAATCATGTTTGCTACATTACAGTTAACAAACAAAAACCTAACATAGATAATTTTGTTAATTTAAAGAAAGGATATTTTCCTCACTTATTCAATACAGAAAAAAACAAAGAATACGTTGGACCATTACCACCACATGAATACTACAATCCAAACTTAATGTCAAAACCAGAACGATTAATTTTCTTTAAATGGTACGATGAAAATAAAAATACCGAATTTAACATGCGAAAGGAGATTGTAGAATACTGTAAAAACGACGTAATTATTTTAACGAAAGCTTGTTTAAAGTTTAGAAATATTATACTAAAAGATAACAATGTATGTCCGTTTACTGAGGCTGCAACCATTGCATCAACTTGCAATTTGATTTTTCGACGGAACTTTCTTAAAGCTGAAACAATAGGACTAATACCAAAAAATGGATATAGATTTACAGATATCCAATCAAAAATAGCTTTACAATGGTTAATTTGGGAAGAAGACCAGCGAAAAATTAATATCCAACATGCCGGTAAACAAAAAGAAGCTATCATAAATAATTTAAAAGTAGATGGATTTTGTGAAGAGACCAATCAAGTTTTTGAATTTCATGGATGCTACTATCATGGACATCCAAAGTGTTTTTCTTACAGGCATGACGAACCATTAGAAAAAAACGCAACAGACATGCTAAATTCAAGATATGAAGCTACAATTTCAAAGTCAGCCCGACTGCGTTTATTTGTTTATGAAGTCATTGAAAAATGGGAGTGCGAATTTAGAGAACAATTGATTGATAACCCAGATATGTTTTATTTAAACGATCATCCTATTTTAATAAATCTTCCACTTGATCCTCGGGACTCTTTCTTTGGTGGACGAACTGAAAATATAGTTACTTACTACAAAGCTATGGAGAATGAAAAAATTAAATATATTGACGTTTGTTCTCTTTATCCTTATGTTTGTAAATATGGTAAATTTCCCATCGGACACCCAGAGATTATTGTTGGAAACGATGAATGCATGAAACAAAATTTGAAAACTACAGACGGATTAATAAAGTGCTCCATTCTTCCTCCAACAGACTTATTTATCCCAGTACTTCCAATAAAACAAAACAATAAACTAATCTTTACTCTTTGCTTTACATGTAGTGAAGAAAAAAATATGGACGATTGTACACATGCTGACAACAAAAGGACATTGAATGGTACTTGGGTTATAGATGAAGTGGTGAAAGCTTTAACAAAGGGATACAAAATAATAGAAATTCACGAGATTTGGAAATATTCAGTCCAGCAATATGATAAAACTTCATCTAAACCTGGGTTATTTACTGATATAATGGATAAATTTTTAAAAATAAAACAAGAATCATCAGACTGGCCTAAAACGTGTGTTAATAAAGAATTGAAACAGCAATACATAGAAGACTTCTTCGAAAGGGAAAACATAAAATTAGACGAAAATAAAATATGTGCAAATCCTGGAAAAAGATCAGTTGCAAAACTTATATTAAATTCATTTTGGGGTAAATTTGGACAAAAAGAAAACCAAACACAGACAGAAATAATTAAGACTCCAGCTAATTTTTATACACTAATGACTGATCCAAACAAGGAAGTTCATCATATATTGATTATAAACGATGAGACTTTGGTTGTTAATTGGAAGTTTAAGCATGATGAATAAAACCATTGAAAACTGTAAATGTATGCGTAGCAAGCTACACCACTGCACAAGCACGATTGAAGCTCTATAGTTATTTAGAAAAGCTGGAAAACCGAGTGTTGTATTACGATACTGATTCTATTATATTTATTTCAAAAGAAGGTGAATACGAACCACCGTTAGGTAACTTCATCGGGGACACGACAGATGAGCTCACGTCATATGGCGATGGTAGTTTTATAACTGAATTTGCTTCTGGAGGACCAAAAAATTACGAGTTCGCAGTGTATTCAACAAAAAGTCAAAGTCAGGTAGCAACATGTAAAGTTAAAGGAATAAAAATGACTTACGAAAATTCTGAAATTATTAACTTTGAAAAAATTAAAGATCTTGTTTTAAATAATGATAAGGAAGGTGTCAAAATTATAACTTCAAATTTCGTAAGAAATAATCAACACAACGTTATAACAGCTCCACAAATAAAAACATACAGGCAAGTGTCAGAAAAACGGAAATTTTTTGAAAATTATAGTTCTCTTCCGTTTTGATATAAAAAAAGTATACAAAAAATATCCGTGGAAATTTTCCAAAACCCGATAAGTCGATTTTTGGCAAAATCGAGATATTAATGAAAATGGAATGGTATATATGAGATCTTTGCTGTGACGAAGTCTCATAATTCAATGCAAGAGGTAAAGCGTTCGTTGGTGCATAAAACCATAACCCGGTAAAGTTTAAGAAAATCATTTATCAACATCATACCGTTGCCAAAACCCGATATTTATCATATCGTTCTTTCGAATAAACCGTAAAATCATTTAACAGTCTTATACAAGTATGCCAAAACCCGATATGTCCCGTACCGTAACGGTAAGAGATTGTTGTAACCAGCAAACAGAATGTTATATGTGGAACGAAACTGTGGCTGGACGGGGATCCTATAAACATGCTTCGTGCTTGTTTAAAAAAGTTATCTCATTACCCGAAACAATCAAGTATAATGTACTCTGATACATGTGGTGGCCAGAATAGAAATTTAAACATGACGGCCGTGTTAATGACGGTAATACAAAAAACGAATGTTGAATACATCGAACAAAAATTCCTTGTACCTGGCCATACACATTTAGAATGCGACTCTGATCTCGCTCGTATTGAAAGGACCAAAAACCTGTGACGTGAGTATATAATGTTATATGATTGGTGCAATTTTGTTCGTACCGTCACAGCTAAAATTCCATTGAATGTGTCTCAAATGACACAAAACGATTTCAAGATATTTTCACATTTTTGTAAAACAATTCTTATAAAAAGGAAAAAGGATACCGACGATAATCCTGTTAATTGGTTTAAAATTAGGTGGATAAGAATCACCAAAAACTTGGGTTATGTTTATTTTAAATACCACTTGAAGTACGAAACGAACCTTAAAATAATAGATTTCTCAAGGATAATAATCTCATAAATTCAAAAAAAAGACAGATTTATTGTCAATTTTACATTTAGTTGATATTTAATTTCTTGCCATAAATTTTGTAAAAATTTTAAAGCCACTAATGCTAGTTACAGCTACTTGTCTGAAAAAGATGTTTATTTCCATGCATAGTATAAAAATATATTATAAAAAAAGACTAATAATTGATAGCTTACTATAATTTTGGTAAAGAAATAATTAATTTCATATTAACTTTTATAATGACTATTTTCGTATTTCCTATAATACTAATACGATAGCTGGTTATTACCTAATCTGGTTAAGATAATGCAAAAATTTTATGATAAATCATTATATTAAAATTTTTGAACTTCATATAAATTTTTGTTTGTTATTTTATGTTTTAAAAAATATTATGGAAAGAATAAATTTATGTTTTTTAATAAAAAATTTTTCTTGAACAATATCTTTTACAATGGCGAAAAATACAAGAAAGAAATAGTTCTGAATTTGTACAACTTGTTTAAAAACAATTTTTTTCTTTTTGTGGTCATTTTTAAAAATATGAAGTATAAAAACACAAACATAACGCTATAAAGACTATTGTTTCTTTGAAAATCGTTTTTTGGCAGAGTATACTATTAAAATGGCCCACGTTACTTATAATTTGCGAAAACCCGATTGAGTTTTCCACCCCCCAATTTTATATTCCCAAAAGGTTGAAGCAACCTGAACACTATTTTAATATATTACTCTAATACTATATTACTCTAATAAAAAACCCCAGCTTACTAGCTCACTATTTTGTTTGAAAAATAAACATGAACGAAAAAGGGTTTTTTCTTAAAACTTTAAAATTGCGATACTGTAAAATTGCAAAAAAAATACTTATCGGGTTTTGGATAATTTCCACAGATATAAAATGTCTATTTTGAAATAAAAAAATAACTTAATAAATAAAAATGATATATTGTAAATTTTGTTTTATTTTTATTATTTATTTAATGTATATAATTTGCATCACACAAAGTAGTAAGAACTCTATTAATAATTTATTTGCAATAGTATTTTATACATTTTGCAAATCTCGACTTCCTTGATTGAATTGGAAATTTACATTGTACAATTTAATTTTTCTTCTGAAATATTATTTGCACCAGTAGACAAATTTACATAAATCGTGTCATTTTATTTGTATTTCATTTTTATTAGAAAAATAAAAATTAATCTTAACATACCACACCTGAGTTCTTATTCTTGAACTTGATTTTTCTTTCTCAATAAAAAAAAGCTTTAAAACATGTACACATGTATGTACATATTTTCTTCTTACACTTGAAAATAACCACTATTCTATTATAATAATAACAGGTAAAAAAAAAGCTTTCGTGCAATAACAAACAAAAACAAACCGGCTTAGGTGTGCGCTCTTGCATCTGGATGACCTTCCTATGTCGTGACCTCATATGTGCAATTATTCATTCATTCATCTGAATCATTGCATTTAGTCATTTATATACCATGTGCACTTCCGGGGTCATGCATGTGCACCTGACGCCACCGGCTGTTAAGTCATTCATCTCGTTTAATATGCAGGAATCCAGTTATAAATAACTATTCAAGCATGCAAAAATGCAGTCATAATTAAATATGCAATAAAAAGGCCATGCACCTAGGTGGCACGCGCCTCATTTGCATAATTATTTTCCCATGCTCAGGTGACCCCATTACTACTCAGGTCACTATTAAAATTATTTTCATTCATGTACAAAACTATTTCTAGGATTGCATGTATTTAGGATGAAGGATTTATGCAGTCTTTGAAATAAACCAAAAATTAATATAAAGTGGGGTTAACATAATGCTCGATTTTAAGGTTTAATTGTGTAAGTTAAGAAAAATAATTCTATTTTTTAATATCATCGAATTTACCGTCAGCTTTTTTCGTTTATAGAAATTTGAAAAAGCTTGTAGTTTCGGAAATATAAGGTATCAAAAATTCAAATTTTACAAATTTCAAGAGGCGATAACTTGAGAGCAGGTGGAGATGGAAAAAAATTTTCTTCTAACAAAATTAACAATTTGTTAATGTCTAAAAGCTCCTAAATTTTCAAGGTTCTAAAAGCTGATGTTTAGAAGAAAAACGAAATCAAAAATTTGGAAAAAAAAGGACTTTAGATAACGGTAAATTTGAGCGGCCATTTTGTTTTTCTAAAGTTTAGCTATAGTGTGCCGCGCTAGGGGAAGAGAGTCGCTGCTTTTCTGCTTTTGCAAAATTTCAAAAATGCTTAGGATTTCATTGCAACAAATAGTTAAAAAAGGATATTTTTATAGTTTTTGGGGTGGTATAACTTCTAGAGAGGGGGAGATAGGTAAAAATTTTGTACTACGGAAATAACTTTCCGTAATTTTACAGCTTTCTATCTTTAAGGGTGTAGAAGGGTTGTAAACAAAAAAAGTGTCCACGGACGGACGGACGGACGGACGGACAGAGTGAAACTAATAAGCACTTTTTTTCAAAAAATTTTTGGAAAAGTGCTAAAAAGAGTTTATTAGCAAAGGCTTTAAATGTCTAGATGTTGTAAATAAAATTAAAAGGAAGAAGGAAAATGGAAAATATATTTCAGTAAAACTTCTCTTTATGTTATTTTTGACCATTCGGAAGAGATAAGTAAGATCTGTAAAATAGAATACTTACAGCACATGAGAGTAAAAATTGAAGCTCTTAGAAGGAGCAAATCCATTCCGCAATGCAAGAGATGCCAGAGATTTGGACACACACAAAAGTTTTGCCAAAGAGAGGCTAGATATGTAAAATGTGCTGGTAATCATTTGACAGCGGAGTGCAACAAGAAGGATAATTTTCAGCCCAAAAGTGCGAACTGCAATGAGGCACACCCTGCTAGCCATCGAGGCTGTTTGGTTGCAAAAGAATTGCAAAAAAGAAGATTGAAAGAGAATAAAACCGAACAAAACCAAGTTAAATTTAATTAACAAAGAACTCCAAAAATAGACAGAATGGCGGCACCTAGTAAGGTGTTAAAGGGAGTATCTTATTCAAAAGCACTTCAAAGCAAAATTCCACAAAACACGAAAATGAAGGAACCTAAAAACAAAACCCCACAAATAAAAAGAACTGACGCAGACATTATGCAAATGATGCATAGTATGTTGATTAGAATTCACGAGATCTCTAAAAGATTATTAGAAATAGAAAATGCATACACTGAGATGTATACGGAAACACCAAAGAAGTTAAGAAAAGATGTACGTAAATGAGGTACGTATAGTAACTTGGAATGCTAATGGTGTTAATAATTAGAAAGAAGAATTGGAGGTCTTTCTCAAAACGAAAAATATATATATTTGTTTGTATTGTAAGATTTTTAACAGTATTTTACGATCCACGGAATCAAACGCCTTAGTTAAATCAAAGAATACCAATCCAACTTTGTAGTTCTTGCTAATTGAGTCTTGAATTTCGGTGATAACATCAAATAAAGCCGCATTAGTATTAGAGTTCTTAGTGAATCCGTATTGTCCATCGCAAATCAAGTTGTTATTGGTTAAATATTTTGTTATCTGTGTGTTTACAAACGTTTCTAATATTTTACTGAAGATACTTCTATCTGTCTTCACAGCGAGATCGGTCTAAAAATATTAACATCATTTTTATCTTGAGGTTTATATACAGTAATAACTTATGTAACTTTAAGTGCATCTGGCACCATACTTTCATGAATAGATGTGTTAATAAGTTCGGTTACAGGTTTAACTAATTCATTCCTACATATATTATGAATTTTACTAATACAACATCATAGCTGTGAAATTAATAAGTAATGTGCTTATTACACTAATAATTTAACTTAATGGAAATTTCTTCACGCAACTGCAGAACAGATAGATGACGTAATCAAAGGAACTGATGTGCTGACCACATCAGATTTTTTTTATTTTATCCTTTATATTTTTGCACCCATTGTAGAATTCATTTTCTTTTTCAATAATAATATCATCATTAATTATTTCGTTTATGGTATTCCACATTTTTTGTGGATTTTTTAAGCATTTAGAAAATTTCTTACTATCGTACTCTTTTTGTTTTTTTCTTTTAGTTGCAGTGAATTTATTCAACCAGTACCTATATTTGTTTTTATTCACTTCATTACCTTCGTTTTGCAATTTCTTTTTATGCCAATAATCCTTTTTTTTATCAATTCTCTGCATTCATTATCTATCCAAGGCTTAAATTTTGTTTTTATTATTATTTTTCATAGTACTTTTGATGGATGTGTTTTCTTTTATTAAATTTGTTAATTTTTCTAATATATATATGCCGTTGGCATATATTTCCATATATGCCAACGGCAACACTAAATGAGAAATGAATGTTACGTAGCACCAGCTGTTTTTTTTATTTCAGTGACGTTTATTTTCTTAATTACCTTGACATTGTTTTCTTTGATTACTTTCATCACCTGATTAAGTTCTAATAAGAAAATATTGTGATCTGATAAATTTGAATTAATCATATTTATAATAATTTTTTGTGTTATGTTATTTTTAAGTGCATGATTAATACAAGTTCCTGGTGAAGGTCTAGTTGGAAGTGTGTTACAAAATTTATAACCATTGGATAGAATTATATAATGATATATATTGGTGAAATTGTCATCATCATTAAGTATATTGAAATTGAAATCACCTAATACAATTGAATTTTTTTTTATGTTTTCTAGATAATTATTAAGAACGTTTAGGAAGCTTTCTACATTTTGCTTATCATTTATTGGTGGACTATAAACTGCAGTAAGATATAGTGGATTTGAGGCGCATTTGGTTGAGATTGAAAGAATATTGTTGATATTGTCATTATAGGAATTGAGAAATTTATAATCGAGCGAATTTCAAATAAAAATTACAATTCCACCAGCTCTACTTCAATTTCTACTCTCTAAAAAGTGCTTCAATTTTTACTCTCATGTGCTGTAAGTATTCTATTTTACAGATCTTGCTTATCTCTTCCGAATGGTCAAAAATAACATAAAGAGCGGAAGTTTTACTGAAATATATTTTCCATTTTCCTTCTTCCTTTTAATTTTATTTACAACATCCAGACATTTAAAGCCTTTGCTAATAAGCTCTTTTTAGCACTTTTCCAAAAATTTTTTGAAAAAAAGTGCTTATTAGTTTCACTCTGTCCGTCCGTCCGTCCGTACTTTTTTTGTTTACAATACTTCTACACCCTTAAAGACAGAAAGCTGTAAAATTACGGAAAGATATTTCCGTAGTACAAAATTTTTACCTATCTCCCCCCCTCTAGAAATTATACCACCCCAAAAACTATAAAAATGTCCTTTTTTAACTATTTGTTGCAATGAAATCCTAAGCATTTTTGAAATTTTGCAAAAGCAGAAAAGCAGCGGCTCTCTTCCCCTAGCGCAGCACACTATAGCTAAACTTTAGAAAAACAAAATGGCCGCTGCTTACTGTTATCTAAAGTCCTTTTTTTCCAAATTTTGATTTCGTTTTTCTTCTAGACATCAGCTTGTAGAACCTTGAAAATTTAGGAGCTTTTAGACATTAACAAATTGTTAATTTTGTTAAAAGAAAATTTTTTTCCATCTCCACCTCCTCTCAAGTTATCGCCTCTTGAAATTTGTAAAATTTGAATTTTTGATACCTTATATTTCCGAAACCGCAAGATTTCTATAAACGAAAAAAGCTAACGGTAAATTCGATGATATTAAAAAATATAATTATTTTTCTTAACTTACACAATTAAACCTTAAAATCGAGCATTATGTTAACCCCACTTTATATTAATTTTTGGCTTATTTCAAAGACTGCATAAATCCTTCATCCTAAATATATGCAATCCTAGAAATAGTTTTGTACATGAATGAAAATAATTTTAATAGTGACACGTAGACTGTATTTAAAAGCAGGTATACGTAGACTGCATTTAAAAGCAGAATTTTCACTTATTGTCATTATAAGAATTGAGAAATTTATAATCGAGCGAATTTCAAATAAAAATTCCAATTCCACCAGCTCTGCGCTTCTTTCTACATACGAATATTTTTTTGTAGTGTTTAATATTTATTAAATCAATTTCATCCTCTAAAACCCATGTTTCAGTGGAAATAATTACGTGAATAGTTTCATTTATACAATCCAGAATATATTTAATATCATCTAATTTATTTTTTATGCTTCTAACATTAACATAGAAACATTAGCATAAATTTTGTATTGGTTGGTAGAGTCAAATCTAATTCATTATTTCTCATTAATACAATTGAAATCTTTAAAATCTTTTTAATTTTATTTTTTCACTTATTATATATACTTACAACTGCCAAGTTTCATGAATCTGACTTTATTATTTTGCCGAATATAAAAAATTTGCCGTTGGAGTTGTATGGCAGCCACCCGAACCGGTGCAGCTATCCCATTATAATTTTTAAAGTATGTGTAGAATATAATTGGACACACGTATACAAAATTTTATATTTATAGCTTTATTAGTTTTTGAAATATTTAAAATAAACTCTTGGAGTTGTATGGCAGCTACCCGAACCCGTTGTCCGACTTAGTCCAATAACAATAGGGTTCGTCCTTGGCACAAAAGAAAAAACTTGTGAAAGTTTGGTGTCGATTGCATTATTCGTTTTTGAGTTATCGTGCGATCGGACGGACGGACGGACGGACGGACGGACGGACGGACATGTCTAAATCGACGCAGAATTTTACGCTGAGCAAGAATATATATATATGTCCATACTGCAGATGACTTCAAAAGTTAATATACCCATCACGAAGTGCAGGGTATAACCCTTCACGAAGTGCAGGGTATAAAAACGATCGCGAATGCCTCGAAAAAATTTTACGCCTTGTTATACATTGTATGGTAAAACCGTTTGTAAAAAAGCTTAACTTAAGCATTATAAAATACACATAAAAGTTGGCTAGCATACTTATAAAAGAATCTTTAATACAAAATTTAATTACTCGTTTCATGTGCGCAATATGAAAACATGATCCATCAATCTTAGTTAGAAGCATTCAGTAGCATTTTATCAAAACTTGGCAGAAAAAGCCTCATCTAAAAATAATTTATCTAAATTAAACGAACCAAGCTATTCAGAAGACGAGATTGAAGAGCTATAATTAATTTTTAAAACTAAGTTTCAAAATTTCAAGTAGAAATAATGTACATTTGAATTATCTTTTATGTTAATATTACTTATTTTTGTTTACGACTTTTCATGTTACATTAATATCGATAAAAATACAATGTTAATTTTGTTTCTCAAAATATATTAATTTTTTACAAAATAAAATAACGTATAAATTAAAATGAAATGGTGTATACCATACAAAAAAATTAAAATGAAACAGTGTATAACTTTCTTCATACAATTTCTACCAAAAATAAAATAGTGTAAGAAGTACCAAGAAATTTCAAACCTCTAATTTTCTAAGATCTACAAAAATTAATTTAATAAAATTTATGCAAATAAACTATTTATTCCCCCAAAAATGTTTAACATAACTTTTCAGGATAGACAAAGATGACGACCGGAAGATTTCAGATTCGAAATTTCATTTTCATTTTGCAAAAAACTTCAAACGCGATTTACTCAAAACTATACCTTTTTTTATATACTGTTTTATTTCTCAGCCGACGATATTATGTCTCGTCAGGAAGCTTTAAAAAAATATACATGCACAATTTATGTACGTATGTATCTATCAAAAATTTTATTTTTATTGTTCGAGCGAAAACCTGTAAAATTCTAAATTCTAATCCATTCATATATACATACATACATATAATCATATATACATACATACATATATTTGAATATAATTATTATTTTGTTTTTGACTAAACCTTTTCTTTATTTGGAAAATTCAATCCCATATGTTCACCCACAGTTTTAAAATAAAGTTGGGTCAAACCAATGGTTTGTATTGTAGCACTTTTCCCTTAAACAAGTGAAAATTCTGCTTTTAAATACAGTCTATGTATACCTATCACACTATTAAAATTATTTTCATTCATGACGCATATATGCAGTCTTTGAAATAAAGCAAAAATTAATATAAAAAGGGGTTAACATAATGCTCGATTTTAAAGGTTAATTGTGTGAGTTATGAAAAATAATTATATTTTTTAATGTCATGGAATTTACCGTTAGCTTTTTGTGTTTATAGAAATTTGAAAAAGCTTGCGGTTTCGGAAATATAAGGTGTCAAAAATTCAAATTTTACAAATTTCAAGAGGTGATAACTTGAGAGGGGGTGGTGATGCAAGCTTCTACAGCTGGGGTCTAGAAGAAAAATGAAATCAAAAATTTGGAAAAAAAGACTTTAGATAACGGTGAATTTGAACGGCCATTTTGTTTTTCTAAACTTTAACTATAGTATACCGCGCTAGGGGAAGCAAGTCGCTGCCTTTCTGCGTTTGCAAAATTTCTAAAATGCTTATGGTTTCATTGCAACAAATAGTTAACAAAGGGGGGGTATTACTTCTAGAGGGGGGGAGATAACTAAAAATTTTGTTCTACGGAAATAAGTTTCTAGTAAAGGTCTAAGTACGCACAAAATTTTATCTTTCTATCTTCACGGGTGTAGAAGTTTTGTAAACAGACATACGGACAGACGGACAGACGGACAGGCGGACGGACTGACGGGCGGATGGACAGAGTGAAACTAATAAGCACTTTTTTTTTCAAAAATTTTTTGGAAAAGTGCTAAAAACAGGTATCCATTCATAATTATGTATGTTTGTATTTATAATTTTGTTTCTAATTGTTCCAGTAGCAAAATTTCAAAATTTTCGATTCTAATACATTCATATGTACATACGTTCATTGGTTGGAAAGAAAAATTTTAAAATCTTCAATTCTAAAACATTCATAAACACATACATACATATATTTGAATAAAATTATTATTTTGTTTTTGATTAAACCTTTTATTTAAAAAAAAAACGAGAAAAAATAGAGTTGACCTTGTCAACTTTGTGATACCCGTACGAATTGGTTATCCTATGTGCGAATAAATATGTTATAGATGACTATGGAACAGACAATGACTTTAAGTTGCTGTATTATAACGTTAATTTATGCAAAATTTCAGTATTGTGTTTTTCAAAATACTGTGTGTGCCAAACTACTATTGAAGTTGTTTGGCAGCTACCAGAAAGAGCTAAGATATTTTAACGAATTTTATCAAACACATTGGCCCTACTTATATATTCGCTTGTGTGAAATTTTAATACCACAGCTTTTATATCTTCTGAGATATAGACGTCGGTTTAAAGGTAAAACTCATTAAGTAGCATTTTTAAGTTTACGAATAAATTGCAAATTACTGATTTTCAAGTTTCCAAAATCGGGAAACTCATGTAATTGTCTGGATGTGAGTTGAGATGAAAGGTTTCTTGCCAAGCTAAGTTCTACACAACTAACTAATATCAAAAAATTAACCAAGCTCTTGGAAAAATGCTTAAAAAGTTTTACCTTTGAAGTAATTTGTAAATTTTTGCACTTAGTGATAAAAAAACATTACATTCAACGATTTAATTTTTTATTATTTTTCTTTTTAACTTTAATTTAACATTTTCATAAAAATAATGCAACAAAAATAGAAAAAAATAACAAAAATAAACAAAATAGACAAAATTAATTCATAAATTATAAAAAAATTAAGAAATTAAATTAAAAATCCATTAAAATTAAAACATAAAAAATCTTAATCTTCTTCATCATGACGTTCATCGGCTGCAGGTTCTGGTAATCTTTCTTCTGTTATATTGCTTTTAACAGAAGGAAGATTCCTATACCAAGCCCTCAACTCTTCAGGAATGATACCGGTGTCACATAGCTTTATGAGGTCCTTCTTCTTTAATTCAGTAATGCAAAGCTGATTAGAGTAAGCCGGTTTGAGAACGTGATTCTGAGCTTGTTTACCTCTACCCCTAACATTTATTTTTCCAAAAGAAGACTCGTGGAAGTATTTGTAAAAGATAGCAGATGGATTTTGTTTTTCATACTTGAGACATTTAATTTTTAGCCATTCAACTTTATTGCCTTTTTCATCTTTGATTTTGTTTTTAATAGTTGCACAAGCCAATTCTTGAAAATCAAAAATGTTGCTATATTTTAACTCTTCAACTATATAAGGATCCTTGCCAGTTTTATTTTTAGATCTTGCCATTTGAAAAATCTCCTTCCAATCATTCATCAGAAAAGCGGATCGATGTTTTTTTGCATTCTCGATTGCTGAATGCATAGAATCGCATTCCATATACGAATGACCAGATTCTAAAAATTTGTGTTCTATCACTTCGATCGACGGATGTTTTTGAACGCAATGCAATAGAGCTGCTGCAACATATTTATTACGATTTTGACCACCGCAAGTATCTGAAAACATTGTTAAATGTTTAATGTTACTTGAAACACCATTTATGTACTTTAAAAGTACTGTAGAGATTTCATTAGCGCCTCTTTTTCCATTAAGTTCGTTCCAGCAAAAGCAGTAGCCCTTGTTTTTTTTCCGCCTTCGTAAATAGTTAAATTATATACACACAATTTTCTACTATAATATAATTGTCCTATATCGGCTGAAGGTAATTGCAAAACACTCTGCAAATCAAAAGTAACAGTCTGAAAATTTTCGTCTTCGTTCGCTCGTTTTTTATCTTCTGCTTTTGCTTTGTAACAATCTTCCTTTCTGGAAACATGTGCGTCATAAATTTCTTTCAAAAGCTGGTCATCCTTTGAGGCATTGTATTTTACACAAGTTAAACACTGATCTTTTTTTGGGGTAAAAAAAGACAAGTTGTATTCTGTGCAAAAAACTTTTCTGTAAATAGGACTTCGCACGGGTAAGACATTTTGTTCTTTGCAGAAATTTAAATATAACGAATACATTTTAAGTATGCTTAATTTGGAATCTAAATACTGCTTGTTGCTAGATTTCCTTACATAATGTGGTAACATTCGAGGAAAACTTTCAATATGCGTTTTAATAAGGTCAATATCATTTTGGTCAGTAGCATTTCCAGGTGTTTTTTTGCCTCTGTTGTCACTTCCAGAAAAAGTGCCTCCTTCAGCACTTATGTGTTTTAAAGCCGTATTAATTGGCCCATTTGATATACATAACGTTTTTTCAAAAAAATTAGCACATACCCGAAAAGTTTTGTGAGAGTTTTGTAAATAATACTGCTTAGCCATTAAGCGCGGTTTTTTTGCCCGCGGTCTACGTCGTTTTGGTTCTTCTGTTTTTACGTGCTGAATAATATAATCTCTTTGCCGTTTAAAGTCATTAAGACCCCAGTATTCTTTACAAAGAAAAATACGGTCGTCTTTTGAAAAATTTTGAGTACATTTAAACCTACATGTATCACAGTTGACTGGTTTTGGCTCTTTTGCAGGTTTAAGTCCTGCTTTAGTTGTGTAAGGTTTGCACTCAGATCGTAGTTTAGTACAGGTTTTTGCTTTCCAGTTTTCCTTGTTAACTTTTCTCCATCTAGCTTTTGATTTAGTTAAATCAGCAATTTCTTCAATCATAGCACTAGCGTTATCGCTTGAAGTCAAGTCATAGTCAACGAGTGGTCTTTTATTTTTATTGTCATTTTCCTCCAAGCTGTCATCAGATGATTCCAAAAAGTCTGAATCAGGCTCATAATTATCTTCTGATCCGTCAGAAAAATCTGGAAGAGACTCCGAATCTGAATCATTTGTTTTATTTCTTAAGAAATCTGCTATTTCATTTTCATTCAATATTTTGTCTTTTTCTATAATTACATGAGGAAACAAAATATTATTAAATTTTGTGATAATCATTAGAACATTGCAACTCATAAAAATCTTAAATTCATATCATATTATAACTGCACTTTGAAATAATAAAATAATAATGGTAAACTCACCCAACTTGCTTAATATGATTATGTTTTTTATTTTAGTTTTTTCTTTTTTAAATATTTTAAATTTAAATCAAAAATCAATTTCTAATAAAATTTTAACAACGTGATGTTCACTTTAACTTTCAATAATGACTAACGAATTTATGAGTAATGTAATCAATAACAATGTGATGCAAAAATGATCTTGCAAGAGCACGCTCAAACGTGTTCACTAGTATGAAATTCATTAAGTACAGAAAAGCTACGAACAATAATGAAAAAATTCATTAAGTGACTTTAATGAGTTTTACCTTTTACAAAAAAAATAAAAATCACACTTAGTGATATTTACACCTCTGTATTATTGCTTTA
>NW_026578021.1:585000-652500 GCF_029603195.1 Condylostylus longicornis | reverse complement strand
TAACTTTAATATTATTATTATTATTTTTATTATTATTATTATTATTATTATTATTATAATTATTATTATTATTATTATTATTATTATTATTATTATTATTATTATTATAATTATTATTATTATAATTTTTATTATTATTATTATTAATATTGTTATTATTTTTATTATTAGTATTAATATTATTATAATAATTATTATTATTATTACTAGTATTATTATAATTATTATTAGTATTATTATTATTATTACTATTATTATTATTATTATTATTATTATTATTATTACTATTATGTTGAGATCTTTCTCACAAAAGGTTCTACACCCCTAACTTCAGCTTAAATTATTGAAAAACACTTTCACACACTTTCTTAAACTTGGCTTAATTATGCATATTTAAATTACCTACATAATGATTCACTTACACATTAATAATTTAGTTTAATTTCGAAAAATGAATTAACTGTAAAATTCATTTTTCTCTCATTATAATATGTATAAATGATTTGAAATTCTATACTTATATTCTATTCTGTCACAGTGCAATTAAGTCCATTATATCCATATAATAATGGTCATAGTGCAATTAAGGTGATTTAAAATGAAACAAGTGTTGTTTAAAATAAAATAATTATAATTGTTTCAAGTTGAATATTAAAAATAAGTGAAATGTAGTAATAATAATTATAAATTAATTAATAATTAAAAAATAAATTAATAATAAAGAAAATTCTAACTTAAAATGAAATTATTGCGAGTTTTTTAATAAAATAAAAACATAAAATGGTCTTCTTGCCAGAATCCGGCAGGAAGCCATATTGGTGACCCCGACTAAAAAACACGTGAAAAAAGACTAAAGTCAATTTATAATAAAAATCTAATAATATTACGATAAAAAAAGGATAACTAAACTAAATTTAATATTATAACTCTTACAACATTAATTAAAAAATAAAAAATTTTAAAATAAAAAATATATAGTGGTTAAATGGAAACATTTGGTTAAAGTTTCTAAACATATACTTGATTTCTACACTCATGCATGCATTGCTCAGTTTTACATGCAGTCAATATTCATCATCATCAGTTAGAATTTTCATAATCACAGTCATACAAAATCATCCAATCATATAAATTATTTCAACTTGGGCACTTGCATCATACATTCATAATTTCAACTTCAATCAAACAAATTAAACCATTCAACTTTTCAATTGCGTTCAACTAATCATTCATCTACATTCTCAAGCGGAATCAACATCATCAATACTCATCCATCACTTCACCACCAAAAAGCATCATCAATATTAAGATAAGTTCTATTAATTTCTTAATTTCTTACATTATTTTTTATTTTAAAAAAAAAGAATAATTAAAATACAATTTAAAAAAAAAATTTTTTTTGTTTTTTAAAAAAACTAAGAACAAAAATTAGAATTTTAAAAAATTTTATACATTCATTACAATTTTCCAGTTTAATAAAACTAAAATTTAAATCAATTCAAACATTTTTTTTACTATATTAGATAATAAACTAAAATAATTTTTTTAAAAGCATACATACATAAATACATATTATGTATGTAATATATTAAATTTTAATATGATTTTAATATAATTTTAATATCAACTTATGTATATTACATGTAATATACTTTATTTAAAATTTTGCAATATTAGGAATATATTAAAAGTATATTATTTTCTTTGACATTTGGATGTATGTTTGTTTATTTAGAAAAAAATTTTTTTTTCTCAAAAATACACATAGGTTAAAAAGGCGTTTACTTAGCATCATAAAGACATACAAACATAATTTTCCAATTATAACTTTCGGTTTGTTAATTAATTTTTTTTTAATTAGTGATACAAATATTATTTTATTTAATTAATTAAATTTTAAAATAATATATACATTATAATTTTAACTTCTAAAAATTAAAATTTTTTTTAACATTAATTTTTCTTAGATATTGAGAATAAAAAACATTATTTAATATAAATTACATCTTTAATTTTTTTTACATATTCACATATAAGTACATACATACATACGGGCATGCATAGAAATTGTATCTAATGAATTTTATATATTTTTTTAAATCGAAATATTGAAACTGTATTTTTCAATTTAATACGCATATATGTACATTGGGGTATGCACATATACATTGTAAAATTTAAGTGCATTGTGACCTTTCATATAATTTTTTTTAACTGTAGTGATTATACATTTATTTTTTTTTCATTTTTTGGTGAATAGCGTAAAACCATTTTTTATTGAACGCTAATTTAATTAATGAATTTTAAATTAAAATAATATTAAATTACACAAGTGATCATACATTTATTGTTTTTATTTTTTGGTGAATACAGTAAAACCATTTTTTATTGAACGCTAATTTAATTAATGAATTTTAATGAAATGAAATTATTTTGAGGAGATTCTTGAATTCGCAATAGCTATTTTTGCATCGATACTATTAAATTTTTTTGATTTAACTATTTTACCATTTTAGCACTATACCGAACTATTAAGTGTATACTGAGCCTTATTATTACAATTCGTTTATTTTTAGAAGTATTAAATATATTTATTTAATATCAAAGTTCAATTGAAAATTCTTCAATTTTTTCTTTTTAACGTTTTTGTAGTTTAGATTACCGTTCTGAAATTTTGTTTTCATTCAAGCATTTGATTTGATTATATTTGATTATTTCATTTAAGCAAATTAATCGTACAAATTTTTCTTTGTCTTAAATCTTCTATTTCATACAATCAATTTAAATATGTCGAACGACGAGAAAATGCCTATGAAACAGACTCATTCGACAAATCCTTTGATGGCTCCGACTTCCGACCTTTTCCGAAGAAATCCTGGTACTTTGGAGGAAGAAACCAATGCCGATTCAAACCCTTTCAGTCCTGCGACCGAGGTAAAACACGAAGTAGACTCTGTGCGCGACAAATGTACTTTCGTATCAATATTAAAAAAAAAAAACACTTTTTATTTTATTCAAACAAAAGACACTTTTATTAAAATTCAATTTTATTAAAAAAAAAAAACCTTTATTGTTAAACCATAAACTATGACTGAATTTACAATTTAGTACCTATAACTAAGTTTTATTATTTTAATGTAAAATTGCTGATATCGACAAAACGTGTCTACATTTGGATTGTACCGTTTTGTTGATATCAGACATAAAATTTTGTAATTGGAGTGTCTGCATTCTTTTGTTATATTATGAGAACTTTTTTATTTTTAATTTAAAATTTTAAATAACAGGAAGTGTTGCATCACCTTTATTACGTATAACAACGGTGTTATACGTAACTTCTCATCCGTTAAGATTTGAATTCTCCTGAATTTTATTAATATTAAATTTTTTCTTAAATTTTTTACATAATGCAAATACTCCAACAGAAATTACTATAAACAATATTAGAATTGTTAGAATTATTAAGATATATGACACATTCTTATGATAATGTAAGGCTTTTATTTTTTGTACATTATTAAAATTTTCTGAGACAATTTCATCAAATGTGATTTGTGTTTTAAAATTTTTAAAATTTATATAATTTTCACTTATAGGATAATAGAATCTTTCTTTTAAATTTTTAATAAACAGTTATTAAAATGAATCAATACATTTTTTTGATAAAATTAATTTTCTACTATCACAAGTCTGATTTAGTTCAATACTTCTTACATCTTTTATTAAAGTGGTTTCTTCATCAATTTAATCAAAAAATAGAAGCCAATAATTTCTGTGGCATTATTATTTATGAGCTTACAATTATTTTTAAATGTACAATGTTTGCTCAGTTTAAGTTCATTTAATGGTTTTGATTCTTCATGATGATAGTTTAAACCATTGTACTCGAAAATTGTTTCTTGGGTATGATCAATTTCTCTATAAAATTTATTTGGTAAGGGAATAATTAGTTTTAGCTGTATCTTTTTAATTTTACTAGGAATTTTGATGGCTAATAGCAATGAATTTTCCTGAAATTTTGCTACACCGAATTTAACGTATTGTAATTTATAAAAATCTATATCATAATCTTGGATTTCTTGATTAGTAAGGATATTATGGTGGAATATCCCGTGTCTAGCTGTGGCTAAATTATCTTGAATCTGATTTATTTTTTCTTTAATAAGTTGGATTTTAAATTTTAATTCTACATAAAAATTTTGTTGCATAGAAGGTTCCTCTATCCTATTAGATTTTCTAATATTAAAGTACGATCGTTATCTATGGATTGTTTTAATTGATTAATTGCCCTAATAAAGTGATCATTTATTTTAATTTGTTTATTGGCATTGTGAATCAACCTGTCCCTGTTGTATGTTATGGATTCTAATTATCCATTGTGCCAAAAAGCCAATTTGATGTAATTTCTACGGCATTTATTAGCCCATGTTTAGCTCTTTTGTCCTTGGGTGTAATAGTCTTAGTTTTTATAATAAGTTGAGTAATTTCTGGTTGTAGTAATGTTCTGTATTTTGAATGTTGATGTTCTATAATTCCAGATATATTGTGTAATGTGTCATTAATTTCTTTTATGTTAATAATGTGTACAATAATGTCTGTTTTTATGACTAAGTCTGATTCATCTAAGTTTATATTTACGAGACCCGTTTCTGCTGTTATACTATTAAATTCCAATGAAGCTAAACTAGATGTTATCAGTAATATGACCATCGTCAGTATTTTCCATGCCTGAAAATTTTTGAGGTCGTTTAATGTTTGATATATGTATATTATTAAGTTTAGATTTTTTGAATTTTGGTTGTTCTTTGTGTCTAACTGCCTTGTAGTTCTTGATAAAACTGGTAGATCTGGTTTCATCATACTGTTCCCTACGTTTATTTAATTTGTTAATTTTTTTAGTTTTTACTGTCTCTAAATTTAATTTAATCTTTTCAAAATCTACCATACAATTCTGTATGTCTGATGGTTTGAATTTAACTGTTGAATGGTATTGTTCGTTATAAGCCCTAATGGCTTGCTGTACAAGTCGTTTAACACATTTGTCTTTATTTTGTATCCTAAGTATCCTAAATATTTCCGCGATGGAATTATGGAATCTCTCAATGTCGCCGCTTCCTGTATGACTATTTGGTTTAGTCAGATGTAGTTCTATTCACTCTTCTTGTAAAAGCTCCCTCAACGGAATAGTTTTAAATTCGTTATCTGCAACAATTTTATTTGGTTTGCCTGCCCTGCTAAAATGTCCTTCTAATTGTTCCATTATAGTTACATGAGTCTCGTCTGTCAAGTAATACGCTGTTCCGAATTTTGTCTACTAAAGTTAGGAAAACGTGTTTCATTATAACATAAGTATCTATGTGAATTATATCAATAATGTCCTTAGCAGTTTCAGTCAGTTTATATTTGGGTTTTATGGTATTTAACCTGTTGGCATATTCCACACTGGTTTATCGCAACTTGTATTAATTCGAGTAATTTCGGGTGATATATTTTATTTTTTACTTCATGATAGATTTCCTGAATACCTGAGTGGAAACTTTCTGTTACGTGATAAAGTGATATCTGTTTAACAGCTTCCACTTCTGTTCCTAGTTCTTGTGCCCTAAACGAATATTTTATAAATTTTACCTGCCTATTATTGCAATATAACACTATTAATTTTTCTGGTACTGCATTGTATTATTCTTGTACTACATGATGGTAACATCATGCAATTCTGCAAATATACCTGTTGTGCCTTTTTGTATATATCTCCTAAATATTTCACCTAATCTAGAAAAATCGTGTTCTGCTATGTATATAATTCTTCTAACTAATATTGTTTCAAAGTCTACTGTTTTGTTATTTGTAATTATTATTTGAGTTTTGTATTTGTTGACGATTTCTTCCTTGATAGGTATGTGTTCTAACAGCTCCTCTTCGGCTGAATGTACTGTAGCTAACGCTTGACTTCCCTCTTCGTCTTCTATATTAAATAATTCAAAATCAGATGAATCCTTTGAGTTAATGACTTGTGTTGCAATGTTGTCATCTAAATTATTTCCTTTTCCAATTACTGTTTCTTCTGAGTTTAAGTGATCTAAATTTAAATTTAAATTATTGGGTTCTATCACTTCTAGGGTGTGTATTTCTTTAAACATGTAAGGGTTATTTTTCAGTTTTATACATTGGTTAATTAAAATAATATTTCGGTCTTCTAAACTTATTTTTCCGTTTAAATTTTTTAATATGTCCGTCCCTATAATAAATTGGTAAATACGATTTGGTAGTTCTTTTACTTTTCATCTCATCAACGCATTAGGATAAGCTTTTAACTCTAAGAATCCCGGTGTATGGACTTCGTAAGTTATAGCGTCCTTTCCCCTTATTGTGGAAAAATATAAGGATGGAATTTTAACTTTTTTAAAAGCCGTAACTTTTTCGTCTATAATACGTAATGGCGACCCTGTGTCAATTAACGCTAAAAATTTTCGTTCTTGTATTGTTATATCTATGATAGGTAGTTCTTCCGAGGCTAGTTTAAAAAAAATCAATATTATTTGATTGATCACTGTAGTAATTATGATTTATATCGCTCTCTGACTGGTCTTGTATTTTTATAGAGGTACCTTGTTGATGGCTATCTTTGTCCGGGTCCCTACCAGAATGTCATAAATCCCGATAATGTTTATTATGTTTAACTTCGGTATTTCCTATATCCATCGGTTCATCTGATTATATATATTGACCTACGTTGTTTCTAAAGCATCCTGATCTTTGATTAATTTTTTGATTATTATTTTGTCTATAGAAACCTGAATTATTATTTCGGTTAAAATGACTATTATTATTAAAATGGTTATTATTATTGAACTGATTATTATTGTTAAAATTACGTTTGAATTGACCTGAATTATTTTTAAAATTGTAATCATTATTGTTTAAATTTTTATTAGGGAAGGGTCCTTCATTACTACTTCCATCAAAATTAAATTTATTATGTTTACCTTTTTGAGCACTATAGTTTCGATTTGAATAATTTTGGACATTATAATTTTTATTATTACGATTGTGACTACTATTATTGGTACTATTATTTTTTTGAAAACTAATTCGATACTCTGCTGTAATGCAGGTATCTTCAAATCTGCGTTTTCTCATAATGTTCAAAATTACTGATAAATCTTTTAATTCATATATTTTATCAAACAAAGTGCATTGGCACATTTCTTTAATTTTGTTCACTAATATGGAATCAACATTACTCTATATAATTGCCATCTTTATAGCAAATTTTTAATTCGTCAGCTTTGTATTTAAATTGTTGTTCTAAAATGATTAACTCACTTACCGAATTACATCTCATGCTGTTTATCTTTCTGTATATTTCTGCCGGTTCCACTTCTGGTTTGTATCTGAGCCTCAGCGTTTCTTCTATCAGGCTCCAATTGTCTGGTTCGGGGATGTTAACTAAGCATTCCTTTGCCTCACCCTGAATTTTTTCGAAGTATATAATCCTCACCATGAATTTTTTGAGTTCCCTGTTTTGTACGTTCGATAAATAATATTCAATGATACTGATAAAGGAGTTAATTGTAACGTCTCCTTTACCAGTAAATGTTGTCATGAACCTGACCTCCCTCATAATTTTTTCAGTGGCATGGTTCATTGCTTCTTGTTGTAATTGCATTTGATGTTGTTTTTCAGCCATACTGATTTTTTTTCTGTTTTGGTCGAAGATTGCATTTCTTTTCATTAAATTTTTAATTTCGTGTTATTAAAAGTTCTTTTTGTTTTTAGGAAAAAAAAAAATTTCACTTTAATTCCCACAAAGTTTTTTTTTGTAGGATAAAAAAAAATTTTATATAAATATTGTTTTTTTTTTTACGTGACTCGCGTTCGTTTACCCACATTTTGGTATGCCAACCCGACGACCTGGTTCATTCAGGCGGAGGCGCAATTTTTGGTTTGTAGAATAAGCAGTAGTGATACCACTGTCTAACTGTGTCTGCATTGCCTCCAGATACACTAGATTCCGTGATCGATATTTTAAATAATACAACAAGTTCGCAGCCATATGAAACTCTGAAAGGGGCCCTCATAGAAAGTTATTCAGCTCTCCGAAATTAAAAAATTGGAGTCTCTCCTGGATCGAGAAGATATCGGTGACGGTAAGCTATCCGAAGTCTTAAGGTCCATGCGGATGCTAGCGGGTAGCTTATTTAATGAAAATATTATAAGAAATTTGTGGCCTCGTCGTTTACCGCACAATATTTACATCACCTTACTGGCTGTGTGCGATAAGCCTATGAATGAGCTCATTTCTCTCACAGATAAAATATATGAGGCTTCTCAATCCGCGTTTTTAAATGCAGTTTCGAGAACGAACAACGCGAATATATGCGCTAGCTCTCCAGTTTCGGGTCAACTCACCAACACTTCATCTAATTTAAAAGATCGTTTGTCGAGGATTGAAGAAATGTTAGAAATTCAATACGGGGTCAACTTTTCGAAGTCGTTCTAGAAGTCGGAATTAAAGTCGAAATAGGTCCGCCTCTGGGCAACCCATGTGTTGGTACCACAAAAAATTCGGGCGTGACGCGCTGAAATGTGTAGGACGGTGTAGATTCTCTGCCTCCTTTTATAGGGCAAACGCTACTTCCACTAGTACAAATACGAATTCCCAAACTAATTCGCCCCGTTATTGTCACGGCTAATAACGGGAATTACTCTTCACGCCGCTTATTCGTAAGAGACGTTAACAACGACATTTTATTTCTTGTTGACACGGGTGTTGGCGTCTCGGCTTTTGGACTTCTTGCCTTCTGTTGCAAACGGCACTCCTATAGAAACTTACTAAAAACGGTACTAAACTACTTCAACTAAACATCGGTTTGCGCAAACAATTTTCACACGCTTTTATCATCGCGTCAGTAGGTAGACCTATAACAGGGGCAGATTTTTTGGAACGTTTCGGGCTATTGGTCGATCTTAGGAACATGAGATTGGTAGATCCAAGTACAAATGTGTCGGTTAAGGTTTCGCAGGCTAACGTTGACGTTGTTACACCTTTGCATTACGTCGTGGAAAGTGAATACGGAGAAATTCTTAAAAATTATCCAACCCTTACTCAGGATTCAAATTATCGAACACCTGTTAGGCATTCGGTCGTGCATCACATTGTGACCAAGCGACAACTTCCTTTTTCCTCTCCACGTAGACTTGATTCAGTGCATCATAAAACGGCTATGTAGACCTTTTTCGTCCTTCAGGATATGTAGACCTTCTTCGTCATCCGTTTCGTCACCACTCCATATGGTTAGGAAGAAAAATAACGTCGATTTGCGGCCGTACGGCGATCACCGGCGTCTGAACGCTGTCACGGTACCAGATCGATACCCTATTCCTCACATTCAAAACTTTTCCATGAATTTATTCGGCAAGCGTATCTTTTCAAAAATCGATTTTGTTAGGGCATATCACTTGATCCGTGTTTCCCAAGACGACATGCATAAAACGGCAATAACTACTCCTTTCGGCATGTTCGAATTTAGTCGTATGCCTTTCGGACTTCGAAATGCCGCCCAAACCTTCCAACGGTTTATGGACGAGGTCACTCGAGGTCTCGATTTCATATTTGTATATATCGACGACATTTTGGTCGCCAGTTCTAATCTATCCAAGCATAAGCAACACCTGCAAATCTTTTTTAAACGTCTGTCTGAATATGATATTAAGATTAACAGTTCTAAGTGCATTTTCGGTGTTTCGGAATTGGATTTCTTGAGTCACAAAATTTCTAGTGCTGGTGTATTTCCTTCACAGGATCGCATAGACGCGATAGTTTACTTCCCGGCACCTAATTCAGTCTGCCAAATACAACGCTTTATAGGCATGGTTAACTATTACCATCGGTTCGTACCCGATCTTCCTAAATTACTTTCTCCTATTTACACTCATCCCTATGAGTCACGTAGGAGGCCAAAAACTGCCAAAAACTTTAGTTGGCCTGAAAGTTTCAATGACGCGTTTACGGCATTTAAGGACGCTCTTGTCAAGATCACTCTTTTGGCACACCCACTTTCGAATGGAGCGTTTAGTATCGCTACGGATGCTTTTGATGTTGCCGTCGGCGCTGTTTTGCAGCAGCAGCGGGATGACAACTGGGAACCACTCTCGTCCTTTTCGAGAAAACTCACCCCCGCCTAGCAAAAATACTCAGCCTTTGATCGCGCGCTACTGGCTATTTATTTAGCTATAAAATATTTTCGGTAATTCATAGAAGGACGTGAATTTTTAATACTTACCGACCACAAACCTTTAGTAAGGGCTCTTTCCAAGACAAGTAGATTATATTTCAAGCCAGACACTTAGATTATATTTCGCAATTCACTACTGATATACGTCACATTCGTGGTAGTGATAACGTTGTCGCTGATGGTTTATCGCGAATAGATAGTTTGGATTCTTCTTCCGGCAAATTCATCGTTAATCTTGGAAAAATTTTCAAAGCTCAGGAGACTGAGGAGGAGTTAAAAACCCTTCTCTCCGACTCGTCATCGAGTTTCAGACTTCAAAAAATTTCGCTTCCTGGTTTGGACGTGTATTGCGAGGTCTCTACCTCGCGATATCTCCCTTACATTCCAAGCCCTTTGCATCGAAGTATTTTCGAACACTTACATAGTTTCTCTCAACCGGGAATTCGCGCTTCGTGTAAGTTTGCAACGGATAAGTATTTTTGGCCGAGGATTAATGTTGACGTCGCGAAATGGACTAGAGCTTATTTAGCTTGCCAAAGATCAAAAATTCAACGACACACAAAATCACAATTCGGAAAATTTGACCTACCTTCGGGCCTGTTTGAGCATGTCCATATGGATCTGGTAGGCCCTTTACCGATTTCCGCTGGCAATTCATACATCTTAAAAATTGTCGATCGTTTTTCGCGGTGGCCTGGGGCTTACTCTATCAGGGACATTACCGCGTTGACAGTCCCGCACTTTCGCCGAGAATTAGATTTCGCGATTCGGAACTCCATCTAGAATAACCACGGACCAGGGTTCACAATTTGAATATAAGTTATTTGCAGAACTAACGAGTTTATTCGGTATTCACAACATCCACACGAACCCTTACCATCCTCAGTCGAACGGAATAGTAGAACGGTTTCACCGACAACTTAAATCCGCATTACGTGCCCGTGGTAACACGGTTCATTGGATTTAGGATGTTCCCCGGCAGAAATGGTATACAGAAAAAATCTCCGTTTACCTGGTAAGATTTTTGTCGATGAAAAACCAGATGTTAACGACTGCGGCACCACCGGTACCAAGAGAGACGGAACAAAAAGTTTTCATTCCAAAAGATTTACATAATTGTCAACACGTTTTCGTTCGGGTTGATAAAGTAAAAACGGGACTAACACCTCCTTATGACGGACCATTCAAGGTCATTAGAAGATTTAGAAAACATTTTGTGATAGATATTAACGGGCGAAGTTATTCTATTTCAATTGACCGTCTGAAGCCTGCAATTAGCATTCTGGCGTCAGAATCAAATAGTCACAAGGGCACACGTCACTTTGAGTTTAAATAATTCTTGGAGATAGATAAATTTTTCTAACCTTTTTCATTTTTTTTTTACATGTAATTTTGATATTTCATACTACAATTTTTAATTCGAATCATATTAAATTCTTTTTTTTATCTCATTTTAAATGCGTTAAATCGCGGTGAAGGGTGATGTTGAAATATTTTTCACAAAAGATTCTACACCCTTGACTTGATTTTAAAATATTGAAAAACACTTTCTTAAATATTAAGATACTCCCTTAAACTTGGTTTAATTATGTATATTTAAATTACCTACATAATGATTCACTTACACATTAATAATTTAGTTTAATTTCGAAAAGTGAATTAACTGTAAAATTCATTTGTCTCTCATTATAATATAATATGTATAAATGATTTGAAATTCTATACTTATGTTCTATTCTATAAATGGTCACAGTGCAATTAAGTTCATTTAAAATAAAACAAGTGTTGTTTAAAATAAAATAATAATAAGTGTTTCAAGTTGAACATTAAAAATAAGTGAAATATAATAATAATAATTATAAATTATTTAATAATTAAAAAATAAATTAATAATAAAGAACATTATAACTTAAAATAAAATTATTGCGAGTTTTTTATTAAAATAAAAACATAAAATAGTCTTCTTGCCAGAATCCGGCAGGAAGCCATAATTATTATTATTATTACTATTATTTTTATTATTATTATTATTATTATTATTATTATTACTATTATAATTATTATTATTATTATTATTATTATTATTATTATTATTACTATTGTTATTATTATAATAATAATAATAATAATAATATTGATAATTATTATCAATATTATTATTATTATTATTATTAATATTATTATTATTATTATTATTATTATTATTGTTATTATTATTTTTATTATTATTATTATTATTATTATTATTATTATTGTTATTATTATTTTTATTATTATTATTATTATTATTATTATTATTATTATTATTATTGTTATTATTTGTATTGATTATTACGGGCCAAATATATATTTTTGCGTATAAAATTGCGAAATGATCGATCGATTCTAAAAATAGTAATATTAATAATAATAAAAATAATAATGATAATAATATTAATAATAATAATTATAATAATAATAATTATAATAATAATAATTATAATAATAATAATAATAGTAAAATTAATAATAATAATAATAATAATTATAAAAATAATAATAAAAACAATAATAAGAATAATAACAATAATAATAATAATAACAATAATAATAATATTAATAATAATAAAAATAATAACAATAATAATAATAATAATAATGATAATAATAATAATAATAATAATAATAATAATAATAATAATAATAATAATAATAATAATTATAATATAGTAGTAATAGTAATAATAATAATAAGAATAATAATAATAGTAATAATGACAATAATAACAATAATAAAAACCTGATGTGGCCAGCACATAACTGACCGCAGTTAAGTGAAAGTGTTACAGAATATTATAAAAATGTCTGTTAAATACTTCTTTCCAATTTTTAGGACATTAGCAAGCTTAAGTTTTACATCCCTAAAAAAACATAAATTTGACTCTTAGTAGAGTTCGTTTTGTGCTACTCGAATTCCCTGAAACGCAGTCGCGGTCTTCGTTATCCCCGATGATTCTGTTTCAGGCGGTACTCGAGCACTGTGACGAAGGATGGTGGTGACATGACCATCATCAGTAAGACTGACTTTGTTTCGCTGTCCGGGGACGGTGGCACTACCGCCAATATCGTCAGTGAAGTTGGCTTCAGCTGTATTAATCCGTTTACTGGAATCAAATAACTAGGCAATGGACGCGCGTAATATGTTTCGCAGCTAGAAGGAGACTGCAGCGGCTATCGCTCACGACCCGGGAGGAGCTTAGTCCTTGGGAGATAGAGCTGATGAAGTTTGCGAAGGCAATTCTGGGCTCGAAGGAGGTCAGAGAGGTTGTTCCGGTGCGCTTGACAGGGCTGGGAAACACGTTGGAGCTGCAGCGGGACCCGAAGGCAAGTTCACTCACCCAACCAAGGGCAAAACCAACGTTATGAGAGACTGCTTCAATAAGAAGAGGGGACGTTACGACGGCGGTATCCTGCCAAGGACCTCCAAGAAAGCGAAAGGCACAGCTTCGCAGAAGGGTGAGGCATGTTGCCTTCGTGGATGAGAGCGACCCGGAAGGCCGTTTGGATCATTAAATATGGCAAAGTGTGGAAGAAAGGATTTAGGATGAGCTCCTGGAGGTGTTTTCATCTGGCTCAGCAGATGAAATCATCTTCGACGGAGCTAGATGGGATGCAGGCTACAAGGTGGTGGCGTGCTCCAACATGGCTTCCAAGAAGTTCTTGCAGGACACGCTGCCGTAGCTTGACAGCATGTGGAAGGGGGCCAAACTACGGGCTATCCCTAGGGCCGATGTTGTTATGTACCGGTGGCCGAAGCCATGGCTGTTGGTACCCACACCCTACGTTGCAGCGGAGAAGGTCGTCAGGCTACTGATTGTACAGAATCGGAAGCTTTGGGCTGAGGACTGGATTGTGGTTAGGGAGGAGCCTCGGAAGGCGACTGGACAATACTTTCTTCTGAGCGTAAATAGAAAATCGGTGCCTTATATCGATAAAAACGGCAGATTGGTAAAGTTCAGCCTGTCCAAGGTAATGCTTAGGATTGCTGGGGCGGGCCGTTTGGGAGATGGAGGTAATCCAAGTCAACCACCGTCACAGCAAGGCCGCTCTTGGCAAACTTGTGGCGCACATGAGCGCTAATGGCATCCACTTTGCGCTCATTCAAGAACTTATAAGAAGGGGTAAGTCGATTGACAGTGCGGTTGAGTGTCTGAGAGCAACTATGCGGCGGCCTTCGAGGACAATTACCCCATTAGCCGTCTTGTAGTAGACCACCATGGTGGTGTAACGAAATAAGGAAGGCCAAACGGAGATCTTGAATGACATTTTGCACATCATTGGAAAATACCAATGAGGTTGCAAGATTAAGGAAGCTACTATCGCGGGAGCCCCTGGCACCTGGATTTGTTAAAAGAGATGATAGTACTTGGGCTGGCTCTAGTATAGAAACGCTGGAGGAGCGGATGGGGGCTTACTGTCCGGAATCAATTCCCGAGGAAACTGGAAGAGCTAAAGCCAGAGGGGTCTCGAGGAAAGGAACGAAGTCCGTACGAGTCTTGGATAAAGAAAGTTTTACGGGGGAGATGATACGGTAGGCTATTAAATCTTTTGGCCACTATAAGTCTCCGAGAACGGATGGAGTGTGGCTTATTATCCTGCGGAGGGAACCGAGAGTTATCATTGATTGGTTGGTGGTAACTTTCCGTAGCTGCCTGTATACAGGGTATGTATCTAGAGAATGGAGACGGGTTTTTGTGCCGGAGCTTGGCGGGAATTGTCATGTCAGCGCGAGGGATTTCCGACCAATCAGCTTGTTGTCTTTTGTGCTGAGAACCATAGAGAGGTTAGTGGAAAACTATATAAGGAATGTGGAAAGGGAGTCAGATCTGTCAAATAACCAGCAGGGTTATTTAGGGGCTCTGGAGGATGTAGGGCTAGAGGAAGGTATAATCAGATGAATAGGGCAAATGTTTACTACTAGGGTGATAGCGGCCGAGTGGGGCTCAAGTAAGGTGAGGATGTTGTCGGTGAGAGGCACCCCTTGGGGGGGGTTCCTGTCGCCATGTCTGTGGGTCCTTGTTATGCAAAGTTATCTTAGCCTCATGGGGGACAGTGGTTGCAGAGTTACTCCCTATGCGGATGATTTAGCAATCTTGGGCGAGTGTCCGGGAGTACTGAGTGCGATAATGCGGGCATATGGCTGGGCGCGGGGATGCGGTCTTTCTGTGAACCCCAAAAAAACGAAACTGGTATTGTTTACGAGGAAAAGGAAGGTGCCCGAGCTTGCCCTGCCTAGGATGGCGAGCGTCAAACTGGGTTTGACGAGTTCTGCGCGATACCTGGGCGTGATTATGGACAGTAAGCTGCTCAAGAGGGAAAACGTAGAGAAGAGGGTAAGGAGGGCCGCGAATGCGTTGTTGAGTCTCCGGCTGGTCTACTGGTTGTATTGGTTGTGTGGTTAGGCCTATACATACGTATGTGGCATTGGTCTAGTGGCCAGCGGTGCTTCAAAATAGGGAGAAGGGGAAGTTGGAGAGGGTGTAGCGTATGGCGTGTGTTGGGGTGACTGGTGCATTCTGTACTACACCCACTTTGGGTTTGGAGGTTATTCTCGACTTGGATTCGGTGAGTGAGAAGGCGAAAACGGTAACTGCCATATACCGACTGGAGGGTTGATTACCGGGTTGTGGTTCAACAAAGGAAGGATTGGAATGCAGAGGGGCTATGCACGCATGAGAGGTTGTCCATCTACGCGGATGGTTCTAGGACCAGGGATTTTGCGTGATAGATGGTGAGTGTAGGATAGGGAGCAGGCTCTTGTGGGCGGAGGCTCACACGTGTAGGGTAACCAAAACAATGTGGCCTACCAGGAGCAAAAGGGGGACGATGATGCTGTTGAGGTATTGCAGGGCTGATCTCAGCACACTGGTGGCGGTCCTAACGGGACATTGCCTTTTCGAGAAAATAGCCAGGAGGCTTGGGGTCGCTACAACGGATGTATGTCGTGAATGTCGGGATGTGGCAGAGGTGGAAGATATAGAGCATGTCCTCTGTGCCTGTTCGTTTTTGATGTGGAAGAGAAGATGTGTCTTGGTGGCTAATTTTTACGATGGAACGGAGGACCTATCCTGGTTGTCCCTTCCGCGGTTTTTGGGCTTCGCCAGGGAGGGTGAATGGTTTGGATAGGGGGTCTGGTGTGTTGGATTGCATGGGGGTTGTTGGGTGTCGGTTCTGGAGATTGCCGATGGTGCAGTCCCTCTCTCTTGCTACTACTACAGGTATAACCAATGAGCCCCTTCTTATATTTTATTTTGTTTGTTGCCACTTCTTGCGTGCTTGGAATTTAAGTAGGTGTTCATTGGCCATTTGTTCCAGAACTGTTTACTCATTTTTTGCAAGTTCCCGTCGCCGAAGCCTATTTCTTGCATATTCATTATGTTTTTGATAGGTAGGTTGAATAGTTTTTAGCCTACCAAAAAGTGCCATGATGTTAACGTTTCTATGTCATCTATATCTTCTGTAAGTGGTATAAGTGGGAGTTTGAATTAATTTCGACTTTTGACAGAAGGGTTCCTAATTCTTCAAATGTGAGTTTAGTATTGCCAATAGTTTTTGAGAGATTACGTTTTACCGATTTTACTCCAGCTTCCAATAGTCCACCAAAATTGGGCCTGGAGGAATAAAATGACATTGAATTGACTGTAGCCCTAATTTCTCGTTGGTTTTTAACTGGAATCCTACAAAATTGTACCATTGTCACTGTTAATATGCACCACATTTCCTCTTCTGGCAATAAGTCGCTCTAATGCGACAATAAAGGCTTTACTGGATAAGGCTGATACGGCTTCAGAATGAAGTGCTTTAGTTGCGAAGCGAACAAACGCACAAATGTAAGCTTTTATTATTTTGCGTTTTGTAACGTCCTTGATTTAAGTTGTACTAGACCAGCAAAGTCAACACCCACGGTGTTCTAAAATAATTAGAAGCTCGAGGAACCAGTTTCAATGCCTAGGTTTTTTTTATCATATAGGCATTCATTTATAGTGTTCAACATGTTTCTTAATCCAGCCGATGTTTCATTTTGTAAATGAGGTATAGATAGCGGCTTATTCATATTATGTTGAGAACAGTATTCTTGTGTTGATGTATCTAGCTGTTATTAACACCCACGCAATAACTTGATTTTCGTTAGTCACTAGTAAATGTTTTATCAAATTCATTGATAACGGCGACAGTAAACTTTTAAGATAATGAAACTTTTGAACGTTATCTAGCTTAATTGGCTATTTGATTGTAAAAGCTAAATGAACAGGTTAAAAAAAATAGGTCCATGAATCATACGGGACGTAGAACGTTGGTATGTTAATTTGCACTGAAGATTTTTTGAGGTTTCTCTTCCATTTTTTCGAATAAAACAAATGATGTCATCATTTTGCATGGGAAATGATGACATCATTTGTTTTAATGATATCTTTCTATTATGTGATCAACGTTTTAAGAAACTGCACGCACGCTGTAACAGCTTCCTTTTGTTATATGCATTCGTCTACCTGATTGAAAATAATTTGTAAAATATTTTTATTTTATTCTGCTGCTTTTTTAACGCTTCTGTTACTCTATGTCTATCAAATCATCAGAGTTTAACTCAGTTTCTTTATTATTGTTCTCTTCTAAATCGCTGTCCGTCTCGTTTTGTTCCTCAGCTTGCTTTTAAATTTTAGAGCCTTTGAGTTGGCTTGCGCTCTGAGCTGATACCATGCTTGAAGGTCGGTCTTGTAGGTTCTCCTTGAGTTGCTTCCCCTTGTTATAGAATGCAGTTTTGAAATATGCGTGATCAGTGTTCGCACTCCATACCTTTTTTATTATTAAGCTGTTGATGTTAAACTGTTTCCATAGTTTGTTGAGTTTACCTAGTCTAGCAGATATTCTGCTGTCTTTCTTGAATTTGGGTCCTTCTTAAAGTTAATTAGTAAGTTCTCTATGTCTTCTCCTAACTCCTTCTGTTTAACAGCAGCTTCATCTAGATTTAAATTTTGTGACATTTTTTTGTATTCTCTGGTTGAGATTCCGAATAGATAGTTTAATTGAAAAAACTTCTTGCTGCTTGGTTTGAAGTTAATTAATTTATTTATTAAAAATTTGACCTATTTATACAAAATTATGCTACTTAAAATAAATTATTTCCAATAGCAATAAACTAGAAAGAAATTTTATGCATTTATAAAATTCATAATTTTCCCATGCCAAATTGCGTATCATATAGATTTCAAATTTACTTAAAGTAATATTGACAAACAAAATATACTCAATAAGTCCGTGAGATGACATATGTTATCTATATAGATGTACCAACCAAAGTACCAACTTTCAAACGATATCTGTTAAAGTCATTCATGTCATTAAGTTCATGACATTCAGACCATTATTTACCAAAATACTGTGTGAACGATTCAATCAAATTTGGTGAATTGAAAAAAAATAGAAAAATCAGAGTTTCAAGTGCTAACTAAGCATTGCTTTGATGGGAAAAAACCCGGCGAAGACCAAACAATGGCTTGATAAGTGCTATTCGGACTCCGCTCCATCGAGGCAAATGGCTGAAAGGTGGTTTGCTGACTTCAGACGTGGTCGTACAAACACCGATGACACTGAGCGCTCTGATCGCCCAAATTCGGCAGCTACTGAAGAAAACATAAACAAAATCCATAAAATCGTCTTATCCGACCGCAAATTGAAATTGAAGGAGAAAGATATCGTACAAACACCGATGACACTGAGCGCTCTGATCGCCCAAATTCGGCAGCTACTGAAGAAAACATAAACAAAATCCATAAAATCGTCTTATCCGACCGCAAATTGAAATTGAAGGAGAAAGATATCAAAAGGCAGTGTGTTTACTATATTATACGAAAATTTGGGTATAATTCACGTTTGCTAACACGGGACCAAAAACAACAACGAATTGATGATTCTGAGGCATGTCTGGTCCTATTTCACCGTGATAAAAAAATTTTTTTCGTCCCTACGTCACAATTGATGAAACGTGGATCCACCATTTCACTCCTAAGCCAATTCTATGATCGCCTGAGTGGACACCAGCGGGTCAAAGTTGTCCAAAGCGCCGAAGACTCAAACCTCTACTGGCAAGGTTATGGCCTGCCTGTTTTGAGATAGCTATGGTATATTGTTCACTGATTATCTTGAGAAAGGTAAAACGATCAACAACGAATATTATATGGCATAATTGAAACAATTGAAGCCTGTAATCGACGAAAAGCGAGCGCACATGAGGAAGAAAAAAAGACAACGCATCAAGTCACAAGTCAATGCAAACGATGGTAAAAATGAATGAATTGCGCTTCGAATTGACATCCACCATACTCACCTGATTTAGCCCCCAGCGATTATTGGCTCTTTTTAGATCTCAAAAGGATGCTCCAAGGAAAGAGATTTGGATCGAATGAGGAGGTCATCGCCGAAGCTGAAGCATATTTTGAAGGAAAAGATAAATCGTTCTACAAACATGTTATTGAAAAGTTAGAGAAGGACTGGAATGGCATCGCCTTAAAAGGGGGCTATGTTGACGAATAAAATCAAGTTATGCCAAAATGTTATTGTTTTATTACCCATCCTACAGACTAATTGAGCGATGTTAATATAATGTGAGAAAGTGTGTATGGGAAATTATTTACATTAACCAACTATAATGTTTGATAAATCTGATATTCTGTTTGATAAATCTGAAGTTCTGACAAATCATAATTTTACCAAGATAAATTAAATAAATGGGAAAATAATAATAAAAAATATGGAATTCATTGTTGTTACACAACCGCAAGAGATATTTATTTCACAACTTCAAATAAAATCAAACGTCAGAAACATCTACAAGCAACATCAGAAGATAGAAGAAAAAAAAATTGGCTATACATTTAAAAGACGTGCTTGTCGTGATATTTAAACAATTCCTTATGGTTTCTTAAAGGATTATAAAAATTGGTATGCATAAAAATTTTTTGTATAAATAATGTTTGTTGGGGATGCATCGCTTTTGGTGTTTTCCGAATTCAGCAGCCGCTCGAAATGCTGCTTCCACGCCCGCAATATCCCTCCCTCATCGGTCACCAAATTTCCCGCACCATCGTCCAGAGCACATGTGTAGGGCTTGAATCCAGCTGAGAGCTGTTTTGTTTTTCTATAAAAGCTCCTTACTTCCGCTCTGTCTCTATGTTTCTCTATATCCAAGAGCTGAGATCTCGCGTGGTTCCGTTTTTTTTCTCCTAAGAACCCTCTTTTCTTCTCTTCTCTTTGCCCTATACTCCTGCTAGTTTTCCGTTGCAGCGCTCTTCTATATGCCTCATTTTTTTCCGCCGTCAACCTCGAGCATTCATGATCATACCAAGGGTTCCTTGAAAATGGTGGTTTATAACCCAAGGTATCACTGGCCACCCCCTTCATGATGTCTGCGTACTGTTTCCATTGTTCATTAACGGACGTAAAAAAAAGAGGCGCGGAATTAATTTTCTCGAAAAGACGGTCTCTAAAGGCTCCGGCTAGCTCAGTGGATTGCAAATTTCCAATGTTGAATTTCCGCGTTGTCGCAGTATGCAGTTTTCTAACATTGAATATTCGAGCTCTGAATCTAGCTGCAACTAAAAAGAGGTCAGAGTCGATATTTTCTCCCCTATACGTACGCACATCAAAAACGCTCGAGCAGTGACGAGCGTCGAAGAGAATATGGTCAATCTGATCTGCCAGCCAGGTCCCCTTGTGGATATCTCGGTGCGGAAAGTACGTGCTACTTATGACCATGTTGCAAGACGCCGCCAGATCGATCAAGCGGAACCCATTGTCGTTGGTGGTGTGGTGAAGACTGTGGGTGCCGATAGTTTTTCCAAATATTTGCTCTCGACCAATCCTCGAATTGAAATCCCCCAACAAGATTTTTGCATCATATCGTGGGCAGGCTCCATAAGTTTTGTAGAGAACATCATGGAAATTCTCCTTGGCGGAATCCTGTGGCTCATTGGTTGGGGAATATGCGCATATTAGGCTGATGTTGTAAAATTTGGCCCTGATGCGGATAACGGCCAAACGCTCATTGATTGGCTTCAACCCGATGACGTTACGTCTAAGCCCGTCACCAACTACGAATCCGCATCCCAATATGTGATGTTTTTTGTGGCAGCTGTAATAAATATCGCATTTCTTTTTCTTTAAAATTCCAGATTCTATCCAACGTATTTCCTGTATTTCAGTAATGTCTGCCTTATACTGCACGAGAATGTTTTTCAAATTATAAGATGCACCTGGCGTGTAGAGTATTCTTATATTCCAGGTGCAAATCTGTAAATCATAGTCCTTGATCCCATTATGTACTTTTTAAAATTCTTTAATTTTTTGTGGTTCTTTTTGTGCCAAAGTTGAATTTAAATCTTTTTGTGACAAAATTGAATCTTTCAATTACTGGACCTTTATTAGTTAATACAATTCTTGGAAATCTTTGATTAATATTGTTATGTTTTAAAAAACTTTTAAGGTTTACATTTTTAAGTTCTTTACCTTCATCTGATTGAAACGTTTAAGGTTTTCTTTGATATATCGAAATATATTAATTTTACTAAAAACTCTTGTAACCTTAGATAATGTTTTCCGTTTTAAAGGTACCATACAAGCAGACTTAGAAAACACATCAATTACTGTTAACAAGAACGTGTAACCATCATTATATTTTTTAAACAATTTTAAATCGCATAAATTTATTTTCCACAACCAATAAATTTTTTGTAATAGATAATGATTTCTTGGAAACTTTGTTTTTACTAGATAATGCAACGTATATGTTGGCTGATTCCTCAACCAAGTCTGAATTTTTTTTTAAGATATTTTATCATTTTTTAAAGCTTTGTGAAATTTATTGATTGAACCATAAAAATTTTCTTTATTTTTATCAAAATACGAGTACATGTTATTTATTTTATGTATTACCCATATTAAAATCAACTTTTAGGTTTCAATGTTTTATAAAAAAGAACATGTGTCATAAAATTAATTTCTTTATACTTTACCTTCATAGTACAGTATTTTAATTCAAAAAATTTTCAAAATTTTTGATTTTATTTTTTATACACCTAAATAATCACGTATTAAATTTTAAAACAAAACCTAATGAAGATATTATTATCTCTTTTTATAAACGTTAACGGTTAACGTTATCGACTACTTTTTACGGCCTGCAAATGAAAATAAAAATTATAATATTATCTTATGTTAATGCAAGATTTACATTAAAATAAGTTTTTGTTTTTTATATTTTCATAATTTACCTTTTCCCTGCATACGGTTTCAATTTCATCTATAATCATGACCAATCTCACATTCTTTATCCATATCTTTTATTTTCATTTTTCGATTCATTATTACAATTCCAGTTTTGTTACAAAAGCTTTCTTGTTTCATATTTTCTTCATCAGCAACACAGAGGCTTTGTGCACATTACAGTGCGGTGTATATTTTTTTTACCGACCGTATTGTGTATACAATAGGTAGATTATATGATGGCAACGAACTTTGCATATCGAGTTTTGGCAACCTGTCGGTCTTTGATGAGATTTTGATGAAATTTTACCGATTTTGATGAAATTTTACATGCAAGTTTATTTCGACCATGGCACGGATTTCGACCATTTTGAAGATATATTCAACCGATTTACTTGAAATTTCATATAAAAGCTTCGCTCGACCGTCCGCGAAACTTCTTTTCAAAGAAATCAGGGGTCAGCAACTGTGCGTTTACTACAGGCCAAATATACATTTTTGCGCATATAAAGAGAAATAATCAACCGATTTCATTGAAATTTAATATTTAAATTCTACGTATTGAAACAATGCACATTTAAATTTTTTGGAAATATCAGGGCTCGAAAACTGAAATGCGAACCGATTTTACATTTTTTACCATATCTACGAAACGAAACGATGGAATTTCTTGAAATTTGATATTTGAGTTCTGTTTGTTACCGAAATTGACTGGCGAGCACTCAGGGAATTCGGGTAGCACAAAGCGGAACTCTACTAAGAGCCAAATTTGCACTTTTCTAGGTATGTTAACTATAAGTTTGCTAATGTCCTAAAAATTGGAAAGAAGTATTTAACAGGTATTTTTATAATATTCTGTAACACTTTCAAGTGAAAGTTAAGTAACTAGACAATACACATTGCGATCGGTCATGTGCTAACCACATCAAATTTTTTATTCTATTATTTTTGCTTTTAACGGCTCGAGCTCTTTTTTTCGAATATTGATTTGTTTGCAAAAGTACTTGCAAAATGCCTTTCATTTATTCACATTATTGTATTTTTTATATTATATCTATAGAAAAAGTACACTTATACCACTAGTGTTCATTTAATAATAAAACTATTACGACATATTGAGCTTATGACATATTAGCACTACAAATAAATATGACTTACGACATATTATTAAGTTAACTTCAATATGTATGATCTTTTAGGATAACGAAATCTTAAGTCTTTATTAACATAAATTGTTAAGAAAGAAGATTATATAAAATTATAAATTTCTACAATTCTTGAATATAAGAATAATTCTTGAGATCTTGAATATAATTTAGGTTTTGATATTTGCTATAAAATATTTGTTCACTTAACTTATTTAACTTTAAAGTAGCTTATTAAAGTAAATTCCTTGTGCAAAAATTTCTATTATAAATTTTAGCATAGGTGTAGACTTACCCGAAAAAAACTGATGCGTGATGAAAGGTCTTCAATATAGGCTCCTAAGGATTTCAGACTTGGATATGATTTACATAGCCACGATTGGGGAATTCGGCTTTCTAGTATGGATTGCATTATTTCTTCCATTTCTGAAGAAATCACCATTTGACCTGAAAGTTGAATATTTTATATGAATTCGAATGGAAATTTTTTAAAATAATAATATTTTATTTCTTTTCTTTAATATAAGACCGTGCTTTAATATTTCTGTAATTTCTATCAATAACAAAGTAAAGTAAAAAAATAATTTATAACTGAGAGTAATTTAATCTGTAAAACCCGACTATTCTTGCCGAACTTGCTGAGTCTATGGAGACAGCTCAATAACATTCCGGGAGATACTTATTTCAGGTTGGTTCAGAAATGTATACGGCAACATATACCATTGGGAAGGGGTTCAAATTTTTTTCCGAACAATTTGCCAAATTCAAGAGTTTTTGAGTTACAGGGATTTTAACGAATTATCATAAAATTTCAGCTTTTTTCAATTTTTTTTTACGCTTATAGCTATCGTTCCAAAAAAGTTAGAGGCTTCATACGGATATTGAAAGGCTTGGTAAAGAGCTTAAATTCAACATATTACTAGATTTCGTATTTTATGTACTTTCGAAATACCAAACATTCAAACTTTAGGAAAAATTAAATTTTTCCACATGATGCAAGTCTCTGCTCCTGTTCTAGTTATTTTCTTGAAACTCTGAGTGTGACAACATGTCAGTATGATAGAAACCCCATCATGGTATACAGTCACCTTAGTATATTTGTGAAAAGCCCTATGTGGGGATCATACTTGAGATAGTGCTGGTCACATGTCTTTTTTCTATGATCTGACCCGGCGCTGTATATTAAGTGTTCTTAAAAGTCTCTGCAATGTCCAAGAATACCAAGGCTGTCGCCTCTTTTTGATACCCGTGTTCTTGATCAGGGTAGTCGTTTGTTGATACAGAGTATTCTCCGCCTACCTCTTTTTTTGGTATAAGTACTGGTTGGTCCTCGCCACTACAATTGTGATTTTAAAGTAGTTATCAATTAAGATAGTTATCAATAAAGCTTACGTAAAGTTTAAAATATTATTTTAAATAATAAATTGATTAATAAATACTAAAATAAGTTCTCTGTAACAAAATAAGAATCAACATTAATTTTTCTTTCAATTAGAAAAACTAAACAAAAAAAAAATAAGAAATAAAAAGAGAAATCAAAATTTTTTTTTTCATGAGAATAAGGATTTAAAAAGTATAAAGAAATTGAATCAGTTTGATTAGTGAAAAGAAAAAAAAAAAATTACAAAATTTATCATAAATAAAAATACATAATTAGAAAATACTACAAAAATAATAATATAATTAAAATCAAAATTTCTTTTAAAACCACGTAATAACCGTTTTTAACTCATATACATAAGTTGAATATTGAAACATTTTGAAATTCTAATAATTTATTCTTGCCACATATGTTAAGTAACAAACAAAAAACAAAAGGTATAAAATCTAGTTTATCATTTAAGTTGCTAAAACATTTTTTCCCAAATCAAATTTAAAATGTGTATTAAATACATACGTGAAATCAATTTATATACTTACATAATTTCCAAACAGTTCAAAATAACAAATTTTTTTTTTTGAATTAATAACAAACTTATTAATTAAAGTTTCCTGTTCGAATTTTAAAAATAAAATTATCAATTTTTTTTCTCTCTACTTTATGTCCTCCCCCAAGAGTGATAATATTGACACTTTAGCTAAAAAATTATTACTACTTTCTTTTAACCTAAATTACTACTTTCTTTTAACTAAAGTACTATCCCTCGACCTACTTAAATATTTAGAAAGCGTACCCGAATTTAATGGCAAATTCGGTACTTTACAAAATTTTATAAACTTGATTGATAGAATAACTCCTCTTTTAATTCAATACGACGATTTCTCAAAGGGTATCTTTTCCGATATAATTAAATCCAAACTAACGGGAAAAGCTAGAGAGGTCATAGAAATTAATAACCAAGCAGCAACCTGAGACGAAATCAAAAGGACAGATTATCGGTCGACCAATTGTTCGATGAGTTAAAAAGTGTTGTTTTCAAAACTCATGCTGTAGATTTCTATAATGATATTAAATGTATACTGCGTCGACTTATTATAAAAACTCAATTAGAATACCAGGACGATAATACAAGCGTGACACGCCACTTGAATGCAAACAATATCAGTGCCGTAAACGTTATTAAAAATAAAGTCCCTGAGCCTTTAAAATCAATACTTTCCTATAGGTATCCACAATCTTTAGAGAGTTCGATTCAAATTTTACATGAGTCGGGATACGCATACCTTAGTAATAACAATAATAGAGCCCCCCGTACCAATAACAATCATAATACCAACCTTAGAAATAATAACACTAATAATAATAGAAATAATTTTCCCAATCAAAGTCGTTCAAACTTTAATAACTATCGTAGTACTTTTAGCACTAAAAACAATAACTCCCAACAATTACCTTTAGACATAATAGTAACACGAACTTTCGGAGAGACAATAACTTTATGAACAGAAATTTCTATAATACAAGTCACAATTCAGCCAACACAAATACTAACCAAAATTCAAATTTTTTCCGTAATATCAATAATAATTATACGAATTTTACAAACGAAATCCCTTTAATACCAATAATAGCAGTAGGAGCAATCAGAATTTCCCTCGAGTTAGTTGGCAACAAACTCAAAATAAAAGACCCTATAACCCTACTCAAAACGATTCTCAAGTCGAACCTATGGACATTAATAATCAGTAAGCTTTGGATATTGGAAATTTTCGGGAGATGGGATCAACCAACTTTCTTACATAAAAGTTCATAATTACAAATTTCTGATAGACAGCGGTGCGTCAAATTCATTAGTTCGACCTGATGTTTTAAACAAACGAAAAGAGTTCGCCTAAAAGACCCAAAAATATTAAGAGCATTGAGAAACCATACCATTATTGATGAATTTATATCTATAGATATTTTCGAAGAATTTAAAAGAAAATCTAGCAGAAAATTTAACTTTTTCGTATATAATTTTCATGAGACATATCATGGATTAATTGGCAACGACATTTTAACAGAATACAATTCCCCTATTGATTTTAAAAAAAAAATCCTTACTATAGGTAAAACTTTTCTTCAGTCATCAACCAGAAAATACAATTTGTCAGATAGATCCTGGCGAATAGTATTATAGAATTCCCGTTAGAGAATATAATGGTGATGTATTAATAAACCAGATCGAATTAAATTCTGATGTTCAAGTATTAGAGGGTGTGTACGAAGTATCTAATCTTAAAGCTAGAGCAAAAGTTCTTAATACAAGAAACGAACCAAAAATTTTCAACTTTGACAAAGTCTTTCCATCAAAAGAAATTTACGAGATCGTAGAATATAATAATTTTGAATTTAATGAAGAATGTTATGTAAACGAAGATTTTTCAAATAAAACTAAAACCGACCACTTAAATAAAGAAGAAAAGACGCTATTAAATAACCTTATAAGCGAATTCAACGAAATATTCTCTCAACAAACACCTTTAACATTTACTAACCAAATAATTATTGATTAAGTATCTGACCATTGGTGCAGTGGCTATGGCACCGGCCCTTTAACCGAAGAGTCTCGGGTTCAAACCCCGGTCAGGTCACTATAAAAATTATATTCAATATTATATAAGTTAATACGCAATACTAATAAATATTATACAAGTAATTTTCAAATATTCATAATAGTCGATACTAAAGACTAAGAAAAACTAGGGCATGATAGATATATACCTTATAGGAGTGAAGAAGGAAAAAAAAAAACCAAATAAAACATAAAATCAATACAATACACAATATCCCTATAAAAACTAAAATATACCGATATCCCTATAAAGCAGAAATTCAAAAGCAAATTGAAGAAATGCTTGAAAATAAAACAATCCAACCATGCACAAGTCCTTACAACAGTCCAGTATGGGTCGTTCCGAAAGACGCCTCTGGAAATAGAAAATACCGTATAGTAATAAATTATAGGAAGCTGAACGAAGAAACGATAAGCGATGCCTACCCTATACCCAATATTGGAGAAATACTCGACAAACTCGGAAAAAGCACATATTTTTCAGTTATAGATTTAAAATCAGGTTTTCATCAAATCGAATTGGACGCAAAAGACATAGAAAAAACCGCGTTCTCCGTCGAGTTCCGCCGGATGCCTTTTGGTTTAAAAAACGGTCCCAGTACATTTCAGCGTCTAATAGACAACATTCTCAGAGATCATATTGGAAAGGAATGTTCAACATATATGGACGACATTGTGGTGCTCTCTAATGGCTTAAAGGAACATATAAATAATTTGAAAAGATTTTCACTAAATTAAAACATGCCAGACTTCGAGTCCAATTAGAAAAGTGTGACTTTCTCAGAAAGGAAGTTGAATTCCTAGGACATGTTATTAATGAACAAGAAATAAAACCCAATCAAAAAAAGATAGAAATAATACAAAAATGTCTGATTGCCAAGTCACCTAAGGAAATTAAAAGGTTTCTCGGTATTGCCGGATATTACCGGAAATTTATTCGCAACTTCGCTGATATAGCTAAACCGATGACTGTCTTCCTAAAGAAAAACTCAAAAATTGATGTAAATAACGAACAATATATAAATAGCTTCAACACTCTAAAAGAAAAAGTGATTTCTTCCCTTATACTTATTTATCCCGATTTCGAGAAAACATAACGAACACGAAATTAACTATTCTACTATTGAAAAGGAGGTTCTTAGTATTGTATGGTGCTTGAAACAATTTAGGCCCTACGTATTCGGAAGAAAAATTAAACTATTTACGGACCAGAAACCTCTAGTATGGCTCAAGAGTTTAAAAGAGCCGAATAGTAAGTTGATTCTTTGGAAATTACAAATACAGGAACATGACTATGAGATAGAATAATAAGAAAGGTCAAGAAAATAAAGTCGCGGATTTTTTAAGTAGAATGGACATAAATTTTAATGAAAATGACGAAGTGACACATAATAACAAGGTGGAGATATATTTCAAAAAATAATAAGTACAGTAACACCCCTCAATTTATACAAAAGCCAAATTATCATAAAACGAATCGGTTCCGGATCATTAAGCATACATACCCGAAAAATACACAATAGTAAATGCACTAAAATTAAAAACAACTAGTAAAAGCACTAAATATTACTAAAAGATATAGACGAACGTATCCTAATTTTAATTGTCAAAAATCACTTTGACCCAAAAACCACTAACACTATCTTTACTTCTGTTGAAATCTTAGAAAAATTAAACAATATAGTTACAAATCATTTCCCTAATTACAAAATTATAAGATGTACCAAAAACCTAAGAAATATTACAGATGAAAAAGAATTAGAAACCCTCATACAGAATAAACATTTAGAAAATAGCCATAGAGGAATTAACGAAGTTTACGAGGAAATAAGAAGTGAATTCTATTGACCCAATATGAAACAGAAAATAACGGAATATATAAATAATTACGAGATATGTATGTCTGAAAAATATAATAGGTCTCCTCCAAAAATACCTTTAAAGTTATCAGAAACTCCTAACAGACCCAATCAAGTGGTACACATGGATGTGTTCTATTCAATAAATAAGTCCCTGTTTGTCCCAATGATCGACAAGTTTAGAAAAGTTGCTATGTTCACCAAAATACAGAACCGAAGTGAACCAGAATTTAGAAAGGCCATCATGAGATATATTAGTGTATATGGCAATATAAATAAAATAGTTACGGATAATGAATTAGGCATGAAATCGGACCTAATGAAAAGATTTCTAAAAGAGAACAACATAGAGATACATTATACATCTAACTCGAACCATAATAGCAATTCGGACATTGAACGCCTCCATAATACGGTAAACGAGCACTTGCGATTACTAAAACACGCTAAAAGAAACCTATCAATAGAAGAACAACTTATTTTAATTAACGGTTCCTACAATAATACTATACACTCCTCGACTAACAAAAAACCAATTGATTTCATTCAAGGAAAAGCAAAGGAAGACGAATACTAACAAATCTATAATAAAATCCTTAAAAAGAAAACTTTAGTTCTTGATAAATTGAATAAGGACAGAATGGACTTACCTTAGGAACCAGGCTTAAAAGAAGTAAATATATTAAAGAAGTAAGAGGTGGAAAAAATCATTCCAAATTTAGGAAAATCAATACAGAATCACAAGATGCAGAGCATGTGTTAGATTTAGAAACAGGTCATAAGTACTACAAAACGCGTGTTAGGAAAAAAGGAAAATTTCAAGACCCATCAAAAAATAGAAAAAAAATAAAAACAAATGAAACCTTAACCAAACACAGAAGTAGAATGAAAAATTTAGTTTCTGAACAAGTCGCGTCCACTTCTACGACATAACAAATCTTTTCTTAAATTGTTAATAAAATACTGCAAAATAATGAATTATTTCTTAATAATATGAATTATGCATATTTAAACCAATATTTAATCAACTTTTCTTAAAACTTGTTATTTTAGATCAAATCCATAATGCAACTCTACGAACTACTAAATATATTTATTCCCATCATCACGATCGCGGTTTCACAAATAATTGATGTACAAGACCTTAACAATAACGAAAACGGATTTATTAACCTAAGATCGGGTGAAGTGAAACTTATTACATCTCATAATAAAATTCTCCAGATTATCAACATTACGAAATATAAGGAAATATCTCAATTGATATGGGAAAATCTTAAACCTTTTTTGGACAAACCAACGTTAACTGGACCAATACTAAGCACAGTACTTCACAATTACAACAGCTTGACACAAAAAATAAACAATATACTACCGCATCCACACCTAAAAAGTAAGCGCTCGCTCATAGTTGGGGCAGGCAAGGTTCTGAAATATATTACCGGCGTGATGGATAGCGATTACGAAAAAAAAAATCTATCAAAAGTTACAGGTACTGACAGACAATAACAAAATGCTTTTTAGGGAAAACAATAAACCAGTAAAAATCAACACTGAAATAATCGAACAAATTCAGAACATAACTGACCACATTAAAAATCAGAAATTTAGAATCAAACATTTTGTTGAAAATTTAACAGCCGATCTAAGTAATAAAATAATCCAGTTAGAAGACCAAATGAACTATACTCAACAACTATATCACATAAATTACGACATTACTTTACTGAAAAACAACATTGACGACATTGAACAGACAATTTTAACCAGTAGATTAGGAATACTCACAGAAAATATATTAACTGGCAATGAATTTGAAGAAATCCCAGACCTATAACGATAGCAAATATTAAAATTAGCATTGTTGCATTTGGAAAAGAATTAGTCATAGTTATTTTAATACCAATATTTTCGCGAAGATCGTATACTAAAATCGTTGTAGAACCCATACCTAATAAACTAAATAAAACACTAATTGTCGAACAGCGGGAAATTTTAATTGATGATAATGAGATTGTATATTATTCAAATGTATTAAGAAACTTAAAAAGAAAGACATGTATTAGGAAACTTAAAAAGTATTACAAAACTTTTTAACCAAAATGAAACTAAATGTAATTTTAGAAAATTTAAGGAATCATCCATTAAAGATATAAAGATTGGATTAATTACAAAAAATATTGAGAAAACCAATATTATTCATAACTGTAATGATTTTGATATTACCATTAAGGGAACAAATTTGAAAAAATTTTAACTATGTCAAATTATAATTAATAATATAACTTATAAAAATTTTAACATTGAAATAAAAGATAATATAATTTTACCAAATTCAAATATTGTAATTAAAGAAAATATAAATACTGAATCTGAGTTAACTTTTGATAAATTGCATTTAGAAAATATAAAAAATAATAGAGAAAACATTAAAGAAATTTTGTATGTTAATACCGTTGAAAAATTTATAAATTATCCTGTAAAATTGGTAATTATAATCATACTTACTGTAATTGTAATATATTTGTTTTATAAAAAAAAAGGAAAGCATTAAAATAACTCCGTCGGAGCCTTCGTCAAAGGGTGGGGGAGTTACGGTAACGACCGGAACACCCTGTAATAGAAGCATATTTTAACTACTGAACACCCCATAACAAAATATATTTTTTATAACAATAATTTACACGCGCAAACATATTTGTGCGCATCAGCATATTTTGCATTTTCGTATCGATTTCAAATTTTATGTTTGATGCATATTTTTATGCAAAATAAATTTTGTTTTTTTTGTTCTTTTATCAGCACGTTGCATTGCAACGTGACTGTATCAAAAAGGAATAAAGCTTTATAGTAATTATTAATCATTCTTGTTCCTACCGTTCGCGACGCGAGTTGTTTTAGTGCAAATAAAAACGAATTAAGGAATATTATACATACACGTTATTTTTAAAAGAAGAATATTTAAAAAGAATATTTAAATGATACTTAAATAAAATCTGTAATATCTAACTAATACTAAATGGTATTATTTAACTAATATAGTAATAATTATTTTGTCAAATTTTAATATTCGTTTTTTATTTATAATTCCGGCTTCCGTAAATTTTAACTACAGAATACCGCGCTAGGGGAAACAAGCCACTGCATTTCTGTGTTTGCAAAATTTCAAAAATGCATATGTTTGAAATTTTAATGCTTTGTTTAATATATTATAGAGAATGAGATTGACACTACATAAAAAAACTTTCCAAAATACTTCAACCGGGTCAACTTCGATATAATTCGTGTGTTTTCTCTCCATTCATTTACCATTGAAATTATTTTTTAGTTTAAAAAAAACTATTAAAGAAGTAGTCCTTTTCGTTTGCTTAATGTTTTTATAGACCGTATTGTATACATAGGTCGATAGGTAGGTTATGTGATGGCAACAACTTCTCTGTCGTAGGGAATTGTAAATAAACTATTTTTAGCAACCTGTCGGTCTGTCGGTTTGTGTGTGCATGCGTGTATCTCAAGTTCGGCTGAACCGATTTTGATCAAATCTTATATGTAAGTTTATTTTGACCATGGCATGGATTGATTAACTTTTGAGATATATCAAGCCTCAGAAACTGCACTTTTTAGTAGGCCTGTTTTATATTTTTAACCATTTTGAGGAAATATTCAACCGATTTACTTGAAATTTCATATATAAGCTCCGTTTGACCATCCGATAAACCTCTTACCTTTTGGAAGAAATTAAGCATCAGCAACTGGGCGTTTACTATGGGCTAAATATACATTTTTGCGTATATAAAGAGAAATAATTAACCGATTTCATTGAAATTTAATATTTAAATTTTTCGTATTAAAACAATGAACATATAAATCTTTTGGAAAGATCAGAGCTCGAAAAGTGACCTGCGGAACGAATTTACATTTTTCACCATATCTACGGAACAAATTGATGGAATCTATTGAAATATGATATTTGAGTTCTGGTTGTTACCGGAACTAACTGGCGAGCATTTCAGGGAATTCGGGTAGCACAAAGTGAAACTCTTCTAAGAGCCAAATTTACATTTTTGTAGTTATGTTAAGTATAAGCTTACTAATGTCCTAAAAATTGAAAAGAAGTATTTAATAGATATTTTTATAATATTCTGTAACAGCAGAATTTTACGCTGAGCAAGAATATATGTATATGTCCATACCGCAGATGACTCCTTCAAGTAGTTACAAACTCTATACCAAAGTTAATATATCTTTCAAGAAGTGCAGGGTATAAAAACATCCTTTCTATAAAGTTAAAGTTTTGCGAATAGGTAATTTGGTGAGCAATGAAATGCATAATCTTTAAAACTCCGGCGACTGACCTTCAATGGAAGCACACACGACTAGTTTGTTATTGATATTTCCTGCAATGTTTATTTATTTATATTCTATTTTAAAATTATACTTAACTTCTTTCAATTTTAATATAGGATTTTCCTAACCCTGTACTTGGAATGAATAATAAAACTAACAACTCGTCATTTAACTTACATTAAATTTTTCCCATTAGTTTATAAGAGAACTAAATAAGGAAAAGTAAAAAAAAAAGAGGAGTTTAAAATTCTCCATTTAAAAGATTAGAAACAAAAATTGGTAAGCACTTATGGCATTTACTAAAAAGCTTCAATATTAATAGTCGGTAATCTGAAAAGAAAACAAAAAAAAAAATCTGATGTGGTCAGCACATAACCGACCGCATTGTGTATTGTCTAGATTAGTAAAAGTGTTTACTAATCTAGAAAAAAAAAGATTAGTAAAAATGTCTGTTAAATACTTCTTTCCATTTTTTAGGACATTAGTAAGCTTATAGTTAACATACCTAGAAAAATGTAAATTTGGTTCTTAGTAGAGTTTCGCTTTGTGCTACACGAATTCCCTGAAATGCTCGCCAGCTAGTTTCGGTAACAACCAGAACTAAAATATCACATTTCAAGAAATTCCATCAATTCGTTCCGTATATTAGGTGAAAAATGTAAAATCGACCCGCAGATCAGTTTTCGAGCCCTGATCTTTCCAAAAAATTTATATGTTCATTTTTTAATACGAGGAATTTAAATATTAAATTTCAATGAAATCGGTTGATTATTTCTTTTTATATACATAAAAATGTATGTTTGACCCGTAGTAAGCGTCCAATTGCTGATGTCTGATTTCTTCCAAAAGTTAGGAATTTTTGCGGACGGTCGAGCAAAGCTTATATATGAAATTTCAAGAAAATCAATTGAATATTTTCTTCAAAATGTTCAAATATGTAAAAGAGGCCCGCTAAAAGTGTAGTTCTCAAGGTCTGATACATCCCAAAAGTTGATCAATCCGTGCCATGGTGGAAATAAGCTTACATATAAAATTTCATCAAAATCGGTTCAGCAGAACATGAGATACACGCGTGCACACACAGACCGAGAGACCGACAGGTTGCTAAGAATAGTTTACTTACACTTCCCTACAATGGAGAAGTGCATTTCCACCGAAAACTTGATATGCAAAATTTGTTGCCATCACATAGCCTACCTATTGTATACACAATACGGTCGGTAATAAAAGTGTGACAGTTAATCCTTAAAATGATATTTCTGCCAGGCTTATTTTTTCAAAATTTTTGTGTTTTCTTGGTTAGGCTACTTAACTTTGGGACAGTCCTCGTACCCTTCACGAAGTGCAGGGTATAAAAAGAGCTGATAATAATTCTAATAACTTTTTCTGCTTCATAAAAGTTGCCATATCACTTAAATTATGTTGTACTTAAAATTTAAAGTAATTAAAAGTTAAAAGCTAGAGTAAAATAATTATCGAGATCATTATATATTAAAGTATAAGCCCAAGTACAAGCTCATATTAAAATATAAATCTAAATACAAGTCTTTCAAAGTAACTGTACCTTCTTCAATAATTAATGACATAATTGGTCATAAGTTTTAGCATATGGGTATGGTGATTCACTATTTTAGGGATTATGACTGATATTTTAGGGATTTATGGGATGAAGCCAATATACTAACAATATTACAACTCCCCATGCACTAATTCTTCTCGCATAGGCCAGCATAATAGACATGTTCTTTCCTGTAACAATGAACTTAAAGTGAACAATAACAGTAATAAAAAAGGGAAAATAAAAAATTTTAAAAATAATAGTAATAATAAAAGTAACAATGATAATAATAACAATAATATTAATAATAGTAAAAACAAAAATAAAGATAACAAGAATAATAGTAACAGTACTAATACTTATAGTAAAAATAAAAATAACTTTAATCATAAAAATAACTATAATTATAATAATAGTAACAATGATAATAATAATAATAATAATAATAATAACAACAATAATAAAAATAATAATAATAATAATAATAGTAATAATAATAATAATAATAATAATTATAATAATAATAGTAATACTCACATAAATCTCGATAGCAATTAAAATTAAATGAAAAAGACCATAGCGACAATACAAATAATAACAAGAACAAAAATATTGACAATAGAACCAAATACCCAAATATCATTCAGTGTAAAACATTCACAGTTAACACCTAGTTTTCTATATCTATACCCAACACTCACAATCTACCCAACGCTCGCTTATTGCAAACACATCCGCCTGCTAACTTTGTAGATCCGCTGACACCTCCGATGACCAAAAGGTACGTTGAAGATAGCGATAGTACTTATGTACTATCTCGCTTCAGAGATCGGGCTATGATCTGCCGCCAGCGTCGATAAAGATTTACAAACATTTAGGAGCCATATGAAATGTAAATGGATTGATTATTTGCAGAGGATGAGGGAAGCAAACAACAAGCTGTTTCTTCCAACGACCTCAGTCCAATCGTCTAGGTGGTTCAAGTAGCTTTCGTAACAATAATAACTTGGTTCAATTAACTGGTTTTGGAAATAGTATGACAAGGACTGTGAAACAACTTTCTTTGTACTATCAAAATGTTCGTGGACTAAGGACTAAAACTAACACCGTTCTGTTTAACTCTTCTCTTCTTGACTGTGATATTTATGTTCTAACGGAGACTTGGTTGTCCCTTTCCATCAATAATCTTGAATTATTCAAGTCTTCATTTTCTGTTTTTAGAAATGACCGCCTCCCTTTTTGTAGCACTATTCCAAAAAAATTTTGAAAAAAAGTGCTTATTAGTTTCACTGTGTCCGTTCGTCCGTCCGTCCCTCTGTCCGTCCGTCTGTCCGTGTGTCTGTTTACAAAACTTATACACCCTTGAAGATACAAAGTTGAAATTTTGTATGTACATAGATCTTTACTAGAAACTTATTTCCGTAGAACAAAATTTTTACCTATCTCCCCCACTCTAGAAATCCCCATCTCCCAAAAACTCTAAAATGGACTTTTTTAACTATTTGTTGCAATGAAACCATAACCATTTTTGAAATTTTGCAAACGCAGAAAGGCAACGGCTCGCTTTTCCTAACGCGGTACACTATAGTTAAACTTTATCAAAATAAAATGGACGTTCAAATTTACCGTTATCTAAAGTCTTTTTTTTCCAAATTTTTGATGTCGTTTTTTTTCTAGACCCCAGCCTGTAAGAAGCTTAAAACTTTAGGGGCTTTTAGACATAATCAACAAATAGTTCATTTCGTTAGAAGAAAATGTTTTTCCATCTCCACCCCCTCTCAAGTTATCGCCTCTTGAAATTTCGACGTGAATACAAGTAATGATTCCCAAACTATTTACAAATTCTTTCATAATTTTTTCGCCGAATCTTACTCTTTTTCATTTTTTCAATTAGATGTTGATGGAAAAAAGTTTTCATTAGGGCAATTTAAAGAAAAACAATAAAAATTACGTCCATTCATTAGTGTGCGTCAGCATGGATTCTTGAAAAAGAAATCCACGGTGACTAGTTTAGTGGAAGCCGCGACAGTTTTCTCAAATAAAGTGAAAAATTGTTATCAGTCAGACATAATTTACATAGACTTTAGCAAAACCTTTGACATACTAAAAAAAGCTTTAAAAAAAGTATACATACATATTTCTGTACTTTAAATTTTTCCAATCTATTATAACAATATTGTTTTGGAAATTTTCTTTAAACTTTTATAACACCATTTATCTGTTATATATTAAAAAAAAAATAAAACAAAAAATTTAAACAAAATAAAAACAAAAATTAAAATAATTCAAAAAAAGAAAAATACAATATCCAGGCAAGCATCGATCCAATAACCTTCTGGTTATGAGACTACCACGCTACCCACCAGGCTACGCAGAACCTTGAATTTCCCTTTTTAATTCTATAATTTATTCATATTTCGTATAACTTTTCAAAAACCATAATATTTTACATTATATATATATAACTACTTCTCAGGTGTCAACAAGTACGGGTACTTTTAGAAGGGCTAGAGACATGGGAGAAAAGGCATTAGATAGAGTTTTGCCTCCAGGGTTCCAGAAAAATCTAACATTGGAACTTTTAGGCACGAAATAGTCCTATTTCAAAATTTTCTGAAAAAAATTTTGTATAACAAAAGCTCATTTTTCTTTTATAACGTCGGTTAAAAAGCAGAAAGCATTAAGTCAGGAAACTATGTTTTGTGTAAAGACAATTTGAAAGAATCGTAAAATTGTAAAATTAATCAATTATGCAATGGGATTGGTCTCTTTAATTTCTGGATTTATAAACTACATTCTTAATTTGCATGATTTTTTGCTACAACAAAGATTATATTATTCTGATTTAATTCATCTATGAAATTCGAATTCTTAAAAAATGCACTTAGTGTTTTCTGCTTTTTAACCGACGATACTTTATATTACTAGCAACGCAAACCAACAAATAAATAATACTTTTTATTATTAGATTAAATATAAATATTAATTAAATATAATATTAATTAAATATAAATATAATATTCGAAAATAAAATCTCACATATTTTAAGTTCGAAAAATTGAAATAAACTTAAATAAGTGTCTTATTTTTTTTTTTTTTGTTTTATTTATTTTTTTTCTTTTTTATAATAGTACAATTCAAAACAAAACTAAAGAATACTTTTTAGCACTTTTCCAAAAATTTTTTGAAAAAAAGTGCTTATTAGTTTCACTTTGTTCGTCCGACCGTCCGTCCGTCCGTCCGTCCGTCCGTCCGTCCGTCCGTCCGTCCGTCCGTCCGTCCGTCCGTCCGTCCGTCCGTCCGTCCGTCCGTCCGTCCGTCCGTCCGTCTGTCTGTCCGTGTGTCTGTTTACAAAACTTTTACACCCTTGAAGATAGAAAGCTGAAAAGTTGGGTCAAACCAATGGTTTGTATTGTAGCACTTTTCCCTTCAACAAGTGAAAATTCTGCTTTTAAATACAGTCTATGTATAGCTATCACACTATTAAAATTATTTTCATTCATATACAAAACTATTTCTAGGATTGCATATATTTAGGATGACGCATATATGCAGTCTTTGAAATAAAGCAAAAATTAATATAAAAAGGGGTTAACATAATGCTCGATTTTAAGGGTTAATTGTGTGAGTTAAGAAAAATAATTATATATTTTAATTTCACGGAATTTACCGTTAGCTTTTTGCGTTTATAAAAATTTGGAAAAGCTTGCGGTTTCGGAAATATAAGGTGTCAAAAATTCAAATTTTACGAATTTCAAGAGGTGATAACTTGAGAGGGGGTGGAGATGGAAAAAAATTTTCTTCTAACAAAATGAACTATTTATTAATATCTAAAAGCTCCTAAATTTCAAGCTTCTACAGTATGGGGTCTAAAAGAAAAACGACATCAAAAATTTGGAAAAAAAGGACTTTAAATAACGGAAAATTTGAGCGGCCATTTTGTTTTTCTTAAATTGAACTATAGTATACCGCGCAAGGGGAAGCAAGCCACAAATATTTAAAAAAGGCCATTTTTAGGGTTTTGGGGGGGTATAACTTCTAGAGGGGGGGAGATAGGTAAAAATTTTGTTCTACGGAAGTAAGTTTCTAGTGAAGATCTATGTACATACAAAATTTCAACTTTGTATCTTCAAGGGTGTATAAGTTTTGTAAACAGACACACGGACAGACGGACGGACATACAGACGGACGGACGAACGGACAGAGTGAAACTAATAAGCACTTTTTTCAAAAACTTTTTTGAAAAAGTGCTAAAAAGCAACTTTTATAATATAATGTTTAATAACTAAAATAAACTTACCCTAAACTTACATATACTAGAATAAAATTACCCTATACCTAACTTACCCTAATTTCTCCAAAAATATGTTTTGTTATAATTAATAAGTTTGTTTAAATTTGGAATACATTTGTAATAATATTTAAAATATTCATTATTTTCTAAGTTAAGGTTATTTAAATCTAAAGGTATTTTTTTATTTGCTGCATTTCTAATGAAATGGTAAAGTACTGGAATAAAATTAGAGCAATTTTCTATATAATTATTTTCATCTAGAAACAAGAAAGCCTCTGGTGGAATGAAGCCAGAACTTGATGTAGATCTTATGTAATCCACGTCAGCAAACCATGCATGGCTTATTAGTGAGTTGTTTGTAATCTGAGTACTTCTTAGAATGTGGTTACGTATCAGTTGTAAGATAAAATTATCTTTTCTCATAATATTTGCACTATCATAAAGAGTTTTGTTGGAGTAGTGTTGAATATAATTTGACTCAGGCGTTCTGTTCAGACCTGTGCAAGCTCTTAAACAGTTACGCTCAAACAATCTAAATTATCATTGTTGAAGCACTTATGTTAAACCAAACTGGGCAACCATATGTAAGAATAGGCCTCATAAAGCTCATGTAGCAAATAATTTTCACTCTATTAGAGAGAACTTTCGAATAGAACAACTTAGCTCAACTCATAAATGCCTAACTAGCCTAAGATAATTGATTCTGACAATGCATGTTAAACTTTTGTAAATAGTAGTGATTAACCCCTAAGTATTTGAAGGATTTACAATTTTTTATATAAGTATTATCTGGAGCCTTTTTTATTTTTTATATTTTGTTAACTTTTTTCCACCCCCTTCTAATTTTGGAGTTTGCCTTGTTTCTAGTATTTCTAAAAAGAACCGTTACACACTTATTGCAATTGATTTTTAATTTCCAATCATTGTAGTATGAGACTACTTTGTCAAACAGTTTTTGAAACATATATCGTGCAATACTTGAATCGTGACTCATTGAGTAAATCGTTAGGTCATCCGCGAAAGCTATACTGTGATTTAGTCCTAAACTGTTATGTAGGAAATCCAGTAGTCCGCATGAAAATATATTAAATAAAATGGGTGAGTTTTCAGTGCCATGCTGGAGACCGTTTAAGACTGCAAACTCTTTTGAATACTTTCCCCTACTGGAAATTACTCTAAAAGTTTTATTGCGAATCATACTGTTTATTAATATGATCATGTGGAAGGAAACACCATATTTTATCAATTAGGCCATCCAACCAAACCGTGTCGAAAGCTTTTTCCAGGTCAACGAAACATGCCGCCACGCATTTCTGATCGTTAATATGCCAACAAATATCAGACGACAATTTAGTCATTGCATGGATTGTACTATGCCTGTTTCTGAAGCCGAATTGATTCATAGGTATTATATTCCTTTTTTTCAGATTCCCCAGTTAGGTATTTATTTATTATTACTTCAAAAACCTTACTTATATTAGGTAAGAGACTTATTGGTCTGAAACTACTAGGATCGGCAGAAATTTTACCTGGTTTCTTTATTGTTACAACTTTTGCTTTTTTCCATAGTTCAGGGAAATAACTGAGGTTCAGACAGTTGTTAAAAATAATACAATATCTCTCAATCAGGCAGGTTTTTTAATACCAAATTAGGTATTTTGTCAATTCCCGAAGAGATTTTGCCATTCAGACCAGAAAATTTGATTTTAAGTCCTCTAAAGTTGTGAAATAATTGTCTTTTTTTTGCAAACTGTAATTTTTTTATACCCTGCACTTCGTGAAGGGTATATTAACTTTGGTATGGAGTTTGTAACTACTTGAAGGAGTCATCTGGGGTATGGACATATATATATATTCTTGCTCAGCGTAAAATTCTGCGTTGATTTAGACATGTCCGTCCGTCCGTCCGTCCGTCCGTCCGTCCGTCCGTCCGTCTGTCTGTCCGTGTGTCTGTTTACAAAACTTTTACACCCTTGAAGATAGAAAGCTGAAAAGTTGGGTCAAACCAATGGTTTGTATTGTAGCACTTTTCCCTTCAACAAGTGAAAATTCTGCTTTTAAATACAGTCTATGTATAGCTATCACACTATTAAAATTATTTTCATTCATATACAAAACTATTTCTAGGATTGCATATATTTAGGATGACGCATATATGCAGTCTTTGAAATAAAGCAAAAATTAATATAAAAAGGGGTTAACATAATGCTCGATTTTAAGGGTTAATTGTGTGAGTTAAGAAAAATAATTATATATTTTAATTTCACGGAATTTACCGTTAGCTTTTTGCGTTTATAAAAATTTGGAAAAGCTTGCGGTTTCGGAAATATAAGGTGTCAAAAATTCAAATTTTACGAATTTCAAGAGGTGATAACTTGAGAGGGGGTGGAGATGGAAAAAAATTTTCTTCTAACAAAATGAACTATTTATTAATATCTAAAAGCTCCTAAATTTCAAGCTTCTACAGTATGGGGTCTAGAAGAAAAACGACATCAAAAATTTGGAAAAAAAGGACTTTAAATAACGGAAAATTTGAGCGGCCATTTTGTTTTTCTTAAATTGAACTATAGTATACCGCGCAAGGGGAAGCAAGCCACAAATATTTAAAAAAGGCCATTTTTAGGGTTTTGGGGGGGTATAACTTCTAGAGGGGGGGAGATAGGTAAAAATTTTGTTCTACGGAAGTAAGTTTCTAGTGAAGATCTATGTACATACAAAATTTCAACTTTGTATCTTCAAGGGTGTATAAGTTTTGTAAACAGACACACGGACAGACGGACGGACATACAGACGGACGGACGAACGGACAGAGTGAAACTAATAAGCACTTTTTTCAAAAACTTTTTTGAAAAAGTGCTAAAAAGCAACTTTTATAATATAATGTTTAATAACTAAAATAAACTTACCCTAAACTTACATATACTGGAATAAAATTACCCTATACCTAACTTACCCTAATTTCTCCAAAAATATGTTTTGTTATAATTAATAAGTTTGTTTAAATTTGGAATACATTTGTAATAATATTTAAAATATTCATTATTTTCTAAGTTAAGGTTATTTAAATCTAAAGGTATTTTTTTATTTGCTGCATTTCTAATGAAATGGTAAAGTACTGGAATAAAATTAGAGCAATTTTCTATATAATTATTTTCATCTAGAAACAAGAAAGCCTCTGGTGGAATGAAGCCAGAACTTGATGTAGATCTTATGTAATCCACGTCAGCAAACCATGCATGGCTTATTAGTGAGTTGTTTGTAATCTGAGTACTTCTTAGAATGTGGTTACGTATCAGTTGTAAGATAAAATTATCTTTTCTCATAATATTTGCACTATCATAAAGAGTTTTGTTGGAGTAGTGTTGAATATAATTTGACTCAGGCGTTCTGTTCAGACCTGTGCAAGCTCTTAAACAGTTACGCTCAAACAATCTAAATTATCATTGTTGAAGCACTTATGTTAAACCAAACTGGGCAACCATATGTAAGAATAGGCCTCATAAAGCTCATGTAGCAAATAATTTTCACTCTATTAGAGAGAACTTTCGAATAGAACAACTTAGCTCAACTCATAAATGCCTAACTAGCCTAAGATAATTGATTCTGACAATGCATGTTAAACTTTTGTAAATAGTAGTGATTAACCCCTAAGTATTTGAAGGATTTACAATTTTTTATATAAGTATTATCTTGAGCCTTTTTTATTTTTTATATTTTGTTAACTTTTTTCCACCCCCTTCTAATTTTGGAGTTTGCCTTGTTTCTAGTATTTCTAAAAAGAACCGTTACACACTTATTGTAATTGATTTTTAATTTCCAATCATTGTAGTATGAGACTACTTTGTCAAACAGTTTTTGAAACATATATCGTGCAATACTTGAATCGTGACTCATTGAGTAAATCGTTAGGTCATCCGCGAAAGCTATACTGTGATTTAGTCCTAAACTGTTATGTAGGAAATCCAGTAGTCCGCATGAAAATATATTAAATAAAATGGGTGAGTTTTCAGTGCCATGCTGGAGACCGTTTAAGACTGCAAACTCTTTTGAATACTTTCCCCTACTGGAAATTACTCTAAAAGTTTTATTGCGAATCATACTGTTTATTAATATGATCATGTGGAAGGAAACACCATATTTTATCTATTAGGCCATCCAACCAAACCGTGTCGAAAGCTTTTTCCAGGTCAACGAAACATGCCGCCACGCATTTCTGATCGTTAATATGCCAACAAATATCAGACGACAATTTAGTCATTGCATGGATTGTACTATGCCTGTTTCTGAAGCCGAATTGATTCATAGGTATTATATTCCTTTTTTTCAGATTCCCCAGTTAGGTATTTATTTATTATTACTTCAAAAACCTTACTTATATTAGGTAAGAGACTTATTGGTCTGAAACTACTAGGATCGGCAGAAATTTTACCTGGTTTCTTTATTGTTACAACTTTTGCTTTTTTCCATAGTTCAGGGAAATAACTGAGGTTCAGACAGTTGTTAAAAATAATACAATATCTCTCAATCAGGCAGGTTTTTTAATACCAAATTAGGTATTTTGTCAATTCCCGAAGAGATTTTGCCTTTCAGACCAGAAAATTTGATTTTAAGTCCTCTAAAGTTGTGAAATAATTGTCTTTTTTTTGCAAACTAAAATTTTTTTATACCCTGCACTTCGTGAAGGGTATATTAACTTTGGTATGGAGTTTGTAACTACTTGAAGGAGTCATCTGGGGTATGGACATATATATATATTCTTGCTCAGCGTAAAATTCTGCGTTGATTTAGACATGTCCGTCCGTCCGTCCGTCCGATCGCACGATAACTCAAAAACGAATAATGCAATCGACACCAAACTTTCACAAGTTGCTTCTTTTGTGCCAAGGACGAACCCTATTGTTATTGGACCAATTCGGACAACGGGTTCGGGGAGCTGCCATACAACTCAAAGAGTTTATTTTAATTCTTTCAAAAACTAATAAAGGTACAAATATAAAATTTTGTATACATATGTCCAATTATATTCTACATATGCTCTAAAAATTTTAATGAGATAGCTGCACCGGTTCGGGTGGCTGCCATACAACTCCAAAAGCAAATTTTTTATATTCGGCAAAATAATAAAGTCAGATTCATGAAATTTGGCAGTCGTGTGTCCAATTATAGGTCAAATATATTTCTGAAGTTTTGATGGAATTGCTTGACAGGTTCGGGTACCTGCCATACAACTCCAGAAGCTAATTTTAAATATTCGGCAAAATAATAAAGTCAGATTCATGAAACTTGGCAGTCGTGTGTCCAATTATAGGTCAAATATATTTCTGAAGTTTTGATGGAATTGCTTGACAGGTTCGAGTAGCTCCCATACAAGTCTAAAAGCTTATTTTAAATATTTGGAAAAGTAATAAAGTTAGATTCATGAAACTTGGCAGTTGTGTGTCCAATTATAGATCAGATATATTAGCGAAGTTTTAGTGGAATTGCTTGGCAGGTTCGGGTACCTGCCATACAACTCCAAAAGCTAATTTTAAATATTTGGAAAAATAATAAAGTCAGATTCACGAAACTTGGCAGTCGTGTGTCCAATTATAGGTCAAAGATATTTCTGAAGTTTTGGTGGAATTGTTTGACAGGTTCGAGTGGCTCCCATACAAGTCCAAAAGCTTATTTTAAATATTTGGAAAAGTAATAAAAACAGATTCATGAAACTTGGCAGTTGTGTGTCCAATTATAGGTCAAAAATATTTCTGAAGTTTTGGTGGAATTGCTTGACAGGTTCGAGTGGCTCCCATACAAATCCAAAAGCTTATTTTAAATATTTAGAAAAGTAATAAAGACAGATTCATGAAACTTGGCAGTTGTGTGTCCAATTATAGGTCAAAGATATTTCTGAAGTTTTGGAAGAATTGCTTGACAGGTTCGAGTGGCTCCCATACAAGTCCAAAAGCTTATTTTAAATATTTGGAAAAGTAATAAAGTTAGATTCATGAAACTTGGCAGTTGTGTGTCCAATTATAGATCAGATATATTAGCGAAGTTTTAGTGGAATTGCTTGGCAGGTTCGGGTACCTGCCATACAACTCCAAAAGCTAATTTTAAATATTTGGAAAAATAATAAAGTCAGATTCACGAAACTTGGTAGTTGTGTGTTCAGTTATAGATCAGACATATCCGTGAAGTTTCTATAGAATGGTTTCACAGGTTTGAGTAATTGCTATACAACAATGAAAGGTGCAGGGTATAATTCAATCGGTTTATACCGACTGAAACGTTTTTACTTGTTTTGATTTTAATTTGTTACTGAATTCGCCTAGTGTTATTTCATTGCATTCGTACTCTTGCGTTATTGTATTGAAATTAGAAATCGCAGAGTTAACTTTATCAGCAATTGCAGAATTTCAATAGGCAGTTTCGCGATGTACTCATGATAAATATGATCCCATAGTATTTAATAAATCATCAGTATTTTCAATTTATAAAATTACCACTATGTTTTTCCAATGAATTCAAATTATTACCAGCATTAACTAATATATTAGTATTATCGTTAGGAATAATTAGTTTTTTTAAGTTTTCACAATTATATTTTTTATAAATTTTTCTAATTCAGGAAACATACTTTTACTTTTACGGCTTTTGATATTTACCGACCGTATTGTGTAAACAATAGGTAGGTTATGTGATGGCAACAAATTTTTAGACGTTTACTACGGGCCAAATATAAATTTTTTATATATAAAGAGAAATAATCAACCAATTTCATTGAAATTTAATATATGAAGTCCTCGTATTAAAACAATGAACATATAAAGTTTTTGGAAAGATCAGGGCTCGAAAACTGATTTGCGGGCCGATTTTACATTTTTCACCATTTTGAAGAAAATATTCAACCGATTTACTTGAAATTTCATATTTGAGCTTTGCTTGACCGTCCGTGAAAACTCCCAGCTTTTGACTACGGGCCAAATATACATTTTTGTGTATATAAAGAGAAATAATCAACCCATTTCATTGAAATTTAATATTTGAATTCCTTGTATTAAAACAATGAACATGTAAATTTTTTTGAAAAGATCAGGTATCGGCAACTAGACGCTTACTACGGGCCAAACATACATTTTTGCGTATATCAAGAGAAATAATCAACCGATTTCATTGAAATTTAATATTTAAATTCTTCGTATTGAAACAATGAACATAAAAATTTTTTTAAAAGATCAGGGCTCAAAAACCGATCTGCGGGTCGATTTTACATTTTTCACCATATCTACGGAACGAATTGATGGAATTTCTTGAAATTTGATATTTGAGTTCTGGTTGTTACCGAAACTAACTGGCGAGCATTTCAGGGAATTCGGGAGGCACAAACCGAAATTTTACTAATATTTGCCAAATTTACATTTTTCTAGGTATATTAGCTATAAGCTTACTAAAGTCCTAAAAATTGGAAAGAAGTATTTAACAGACATTTTTATAATATTCTGTAACACTTTCATTTAACTAGACAATACACAATGCAGTCGGTTATGTGCTGACCACATGAGATTTTTTTTTTATTGTAGGTAAATCTTCCGAGTCAACAATTATAGGTGGAGTATTTTTGTTTCTTTTATTGTTTTTGTTTACATTGTTGCTAGTGTCATTGCTGTTAATGTTGCTGGAGTTTGATGTACCTGCTATGTTTTGACAAATTGAGTTTGTAAGTGTAGAATTGTTTTCATTATTTGTTCATTATTCGGGTGTTTTGGTTTTTTTTACTTTATTTTTTTTTCGTAGGACTTCAATAAAATCCACCTCACTTTCAATGGATAATCTATCTGAACATAAATTGTTCTCACCAAAATCAAGATCCATATCACCAACGGTAGGAACATAGGAGCTGGATGCCTTTTGATTAATATTTTCGTCAGAATTATTCTTTGAAAGTAGTTCATCAACCTGCTTTTGCAATTTTTGCAACTGCTTTTTCAGAGGTGAATTAACAGTTTTTTATTAGCTTGTGCAAATTTTTTGTTGCATTTTTAGCTATTATTGCGCTTTTAAGGGATGACTTTCTGTTTGTTTTAATACAATCCTTTATATTATTTGGATCATCGTTTTTTTTGTGCTGAAGCCATGTGGTAAAGTACCACCAGCACTACAGAACATCCGATTTTTTATTGTATATATGTATTATACACTTATAACGTGCAAACTACAGTTCGAATTAGATCCAAAATAGTTTAATTTATTAAGTGACAAAATAGTGAATAGTTATTTATTAAATATAACAAGTTTTTAATAATAGTAAAAGTTATCCAAAATTTCACGACTTTCCTCGGTGAGATACCGATCGTAACTCCTAAAAAAAGTCAAGTTTAATGAGAGCATCAGATGTTTTGTGGCAACTGAATACTAATGCTTCATTTGTTATTGTTTTGAATATTATGTTTCGTCAGCAAGCTTTAAAAAAATACACATACACAATTTATGTACGTATGTATCTACCTAAAATTTTATTTTTATTGTTCGAGCGAAACCTGTAAAATGCTAATTTCTAATCCATTCATATATACATACATACATATATTCATATATACATACATGCATTTATTTTTACATACATAAATTATTATTTTGTTTTTGACTAAACCTTTTCTTTATTTGGAAAAATCAATCCTATACGTTTACCCACAGTTTAAAAAAAACAGGTGTCCATTCATAATTATGTACATATGTTTGCATTTATAATTTTATTTCTAATTTTTCCAACAGCAAAATTTCAAAATTTTCGATTCTAATACATTAATATGTACATACGTTCATATGTTGGAACGAAAAATTTTAAAATCTTCAATTCTAATCCATTCATATATGCATACATATATATATTCATACATACATACATACATATTTGAATAAAATTATTATTTTGTTTTTGACTAAACCTTTTCTTTATTTGGGAAATTAATTTTTGTAAGTTTACCCCCATGATATAATAATTATGCGTTTAAAATTTATTTCTATATATTCTACAGTTTTGAATATTATTAAATTCATATAGAAAACTTAAAAAAAATTACTCAGGAAGCTTTAAAAAAAAATATACATACTTATGTACTTAAAAATTTTGCGAATTTCGCCAAACTATTATAAGAATATTTTTTTGGAAATTTTCTTTAAACTTTTATAATAACATTTATCTGTTATATATTAAAAAAAAATAAAACACAAAATAAACAAAATAAAAAAAAAATTTTAAAATAATCCAAAAAAATAAAAACACGACAACATCCAGGCAAGCATTGATCCAATAACCTTCTGGCTATGAGACTACTACGCTAACCACTAGCCTACAAAGTACCTTGAATTTTCCTTTATAGTTCTATATTTTATTCATATTTCGTATAACTCTTCAAAAACCATCATATTTTACATTATATATATATAGCTACTTCTCAAGTACCAAAAATTACCGAAATAGCTCTATTTTAAGATTTTCTGAAAAAAATTTTGTACAAGAAAAGCACGTTTTTCTTTTATACTTTTTATACCCGTACGAACGTATGTTCGAAGGGTATACTAAATTTGCCTTACCGTTTGTAACGCTAAGGAATAACGGTGTTAGATATAGACTCAAGTGTATGTTTTTGATCAGCGTCAAATTCTGAGTTGATTTAGCTTTGTCTGCCCAAACTAGTTTTGATAACTCAAAAACTAATTGAGCCAAGTTTACCAAATTTTCACAATTGATTTATTGTAGTAAGTGCCAGAACCCTATTTAAATTGGACATGATCGGGGTACCGGTTCGGGTAGCTGCCATACAACTTCAAAATTTATTTGGCTATATCTCACAAACTATAAAAGCTGTGATATTGAGATTTCACACACGTGAATATATTAGTAGGGCCGATGTGTCTGGTAAAAGTCGTTGAAATTACTTGGCTCCTTCTGGTACCTGCCATACAACTTCAAAAGTTATTTGACTATATTTCAGAAACTATTAAAGCTATGGTATTGAAATTTCACACAAACGAATATATTAGTAGGGTCAATGTGTGTTATAAAAGTCGTTGAAATTACTTGGCTCCTTCTGGTACCTGCCATACAACTTCAAAAGTTATTTGACTATATGTCAGAAACTATAAAAGCTGTGATATTGAGATTTCACACAAGTGAGTATATTAGTATGGCCGATGTGCTTAGAACACAAACCAAGAAATAAATGATACGGTTTACGTTATTATTAGAAACACAAACCGAGAAATAAATAATATTTGAAAATTATAATGATCTCACATATTTTTGGTTCGGAAAATCGAAATAATTTTGTCGTAAATAAATGTCAGCTTTTGTCAAAGACATCAGATGTTTTGTGGCATCTGAATAATAATGCTTCATTTGTTGTTGTTTTCAATATGTTTCGTCACCATCCACCAAGCTTTAAAAAAATATACATACAGAATATAATATATGTACGTACGTATGTAGTTAGAATTTTATTTTTATTGTTCCAAGCGAAAAACTGCAAAATGCTAAATTTTAATGCATTCATATGTACATACATATATTTGAATAAAATTATTATTTTGTTTTTGCCTAAACCTTTTCTTTATTTGAAAAATTACATTCATATGTACATACATATATTTGAATACAATTATTATTTTATTTTTGCCTAAACATTTTCTTTATTTGAAAAATTTATTTCTATATGTTCACCCGCAGTTTTAAAAAAATAAGTATACATGTGGGATTTGAAATAAAAAGACTAAACGAAATGGTTTTGTTTTAAGTAAAATATTACTTATTTCAATGTCTTTTTACAATAAATAAATTTTTCTTAAATTCGATTGAAAATTTAGATAAATGTAAAATTATTATTAATTGTTATGCTATTCCGACTTTACAATACTACGTCCACGTTTTGACTAACTCCAAAAGTAAAAAATTCAATTTTAAATTTAAATGACATTTTACCAAATTTAGAGAGTAAAACTGAATACAGTTGTGAAACAATGCTGAATATGAAATAAGAAGTAGTCATTCCCACTTTCGGCCTTTCCTGACTATTCACCAGCCTCTGATGAAATGTTTAAAACTTCTTCATTTTCCGAAGCATGTTGGTCATCATTTGTTTCAGTTTCTTCATCATCAAATATTATAATGTCGTCTTCATGTTTTGGCCAAAGTTTCATTTTGTCAGCACTTGATTCTGTAAGATTAGGACCTTCATGATTTCCGTCTTTCGTGACGCCATATCGATCGTATCCTTTTGTTGTCGTGATTTTGTAAGGGCCTAAAAACTTAGGACGAATTTTTAAACTGGTTCCAAATTGTACTCTTTCGATTGCAACAGTATCTCCAATTTTATATTGTACAGCATGTTTCCTTTTTTTATTATAATATTTCGCATTTTCAGTTTGAATTTGAACAATATCCTTCGTGCTTCGTGATTCATTGTTCTTCGATTATTTCCATTATTCTATCATCATGTTTCGCTTGCATATCTGTTCCTACTAGTAATTTAAAGGGAGTAGTTTGAATAGTCTTGAAATGTAGAATTTAATATTTGTTATACTGATTTTACAAAACGGTACCATTTTTCAGGTTCTTCTAGGCTTAATTTTGTTAATGCAGTAATTACAGTAGAATTCAGTCTTTCTATTTGCCCTTTACCTCTTGGAACACCAACAGTGGAAACAATTAGCTTAATCTCATGTTCTTCACCATATTGGCGAAATTTGTTTGAAATAAAAGCTCCTTCATGATCTGCAGCACATCTTTTAGGGTACCCGAAAGTTTCTACAATATTTTCTAATTTTTCAATTGCCTCCTCACTGTTTAAGATTTTTGTTGGAAATAACCAGCAATGTTTTGTAAAACCATCTATAATGGCAAAAATGTATTTATAATTTTTCTTCGTATTGTGCATTGGGCCCAGATGATCAAGGTGAAAAGTTTGTAGCGGCTGGTCACCCTTAGGAATTGGTTGAAGATAACATTCACTTTTTCCAGCTTTTCTCTCTGCCAAAATACACCTTACACAACCACGAATGAAAGTTTCTATCCTTTTGTGAATGTTGGGGATATAATATTCTTTTTCTAAAATCTCTCTTATCTTCTTAGAATGGAAATGGCCTTTCTCGTTGGCTTCCTTTATAACTCCTAAAATCATACAATCTGGAACTATAAACAGTAATTTATTATTTATATTTTTACAAAGAATATTGTTATTAATGATATAATCTTTATAATTTTGAATTTTTTAAATTTCTATAATTGCATTCAATTTCTCATCTTTTTCTTGATTTTCCCTCAATCTTTTTAAAAAACTGTCGTTACTGCTGGTAATACACATGCTTATGGGATTACGACTCAAGGCATCTACATGCTTCATTTGGTTGCCAGATCGATGCTCGACTGTAAAATCAAATTCTTCTAAAAGAAGGCTTTACAATCAGTAACAAGCTTAAAGGGTTGTCCAATAAGGTAGAGTCTGAAACGTTTAACAGCCTCAACAATAGCTAAAACTTCAAGCTCGTAACTGCAGTATTTTTTTCAGCATCAGTTGTTTTTTTGCTCATAAAATGAACTGCATGAAACACGCTGTCGTCTTTACACCTGTGGAACAATATTGCACCATATCTTTCTTTAGAAGCATCAGTGTGCAACTCTGTATCGACTCGGTATTCAAATATTTTTAAAACTTGTTTCACTGTAAGATTGTTTTTTATTTCCTTAATACATTCAAGTTGGATTTGTTCTATTTTAAAATGATTTTGTTTCCTTAGCCCTAATTGCAAAATTTGGAATAAATTTTTTAAAATAACTGGCTAAATCTAAAAAACTTTGCAGTTGTTTCACAGTTGTGGGGGTAGGAAAATTTAAAATCGCTTTTGTTTTTGCTAAAGATGGCGAAATATGTCCGTTTTTAATATGGTAACCCAAATATTCATTTTGTCCTGTAATATCTGGCGCGTCATTAAATTATTTTGTACTACGTGAACTTCTATATTTTCGAAAATTTCGTTATTTATTTCAATCGTAACTATACATGAACCTTTCGTTGTTATATTTGCTCCCAAACCTGAAACTGACAGCTGTGAATTCTTACAATAATATGTTGGAATAACTGCTGGTATATGACACTCTTTAATTAAACATATTTCGCTTCCAGTGTCTACCAAACTTTCTAAAAAATAATTATTCATTTTCGATGAAATGTACATATTATTTTTGGTAATAAAATGTGATGATTTCGCTACGTATTTTTGTTGACTTGGACACTCCGTCTTTTTATGGCCATATTGGTTACAACCAGAGCATTTTGGGCCTCTCTCTTTATTTTGACAAGAATAAAATTAATGTTCAGCAGATCCCCAATTAAAACAAAATCGTGAAATTCTATTTTTTTCATCAGTTTTTGCAATTTCTTTTCTAATACATTTATCATTTTCATTATTTTTATTAACAGATTGTTTATTATTATCATTTTTTATTACCGACCGTATTGTGTAAACAATAGGTAGGTTATGTGATGGCAACAAATTTTGCATATGAAGTTTTCGGTGGGAACGTACTTCTCCATAGTAGGGAAGTGTAAATAAACTATTTTTAGCAACCTGTCGGTCTGTCGGTCTGTCCGTCTGTCGGTCTGTCGGTCTGTCGGTCTGTCGGTTTGTGTGTGCACGCGTGTATCTCAAGTTCGGCTGAACCGATTTTGATGAAATTTTTATGTAAGTTTGTTTCCACCATGGCACGGATCGATCAACTTTTGGTATATATCAGGCCTCGGGAACTGCACTTTTTAGCGGGCCTGTTTTACATTTTTGAACATTTTGAAGAAAATATTCAACCGATTTACTTGAAATTTTATATATAAGCTCAGCTCGACCGTCCGCAAAAATTCCTATGTTTTGGAAGAAATCAGGCATCGGCAACTAGACGTTTACTACGGGCCAAATATACATTTTTGTGTATATAAAGAGAAATAATCAACCGATTTCATTGAAATTTAATATATGAATTCCTCGTATTAAAGCAATGAACATATAACTTTTTTGGAAAGATCAGGCATCGGCAACTAGACGTTTACTACGGGCCAAACACACATTTGTGTATATAAAGAGAAATAATCAACCGATTTCATTGAAATTTAATATATGAATTCCTCGTATTAAAGCAATGAACATATAACTTTTTTGGAAAGATCAGGGCTCGAGAACTGATTTGCGGGCCGATTTTACATTTTTCACCATATCCACAGAACAAATTGATGGAATTTCTTGAAATTTGATATTTGAGTTCTGGTTGTTACCGAAACTAACTGGCGAGCATTTCAGGGAATTCGGGTAGCACAAAGCGAAACTCTACTAAGAGCCAAATTTACATTTTTCTAAGTATGTTAACTATAAGCTTACTAATGTCCTAAAAATTGGAAAGAAGTATTTAACAGACATTTTTATAATATTCTGTAACACTTTTATTTCACTAGACAATACACAATGCGGTCGGTTATGTGCTGACCACATCAGATTTTTTTTTCATATACCTCTAAGTTTTCTTTAAGTTCTTTGATTGATTTTGCACTATACAATACCGTTTTATTACTAGTATAATCTCTTATTCCATCTATAAGATAAGCAATTATAGATAATTCATCAACATCAGCTTAAGAGGCAATATCAATCATATGATATAAATATTCCCTTAAAGACTCGTTTGATTTTTTCTTTCTTTCTCGTAATTTTTGATGAACATTAGCACTATTGACTTTTGGTAGAAATTCTTGCATTAAAGCTTGTTTTAAACTATTATAATTTAAAGGTTTGGCTTCACAATCAACAAAAATTTTTGCTGCTCCTCTTAGCGAGCGTTTACAAAATATAAACTTTTGAAAATTATTCCATCGAAAAGTATCTACATATTGTTCAAATTCTAAAATCCATTTTTTTACATACTCATACTTTCATCTCCGGAAAATTTACTTACAAGATTTTCAAAATCCGTGAAATTTGTGTTAATTTGCTGCTCATTTCCTTCTGGCAAATCGTATAAACGCGTTAAAGATCCTGGTGTAACAATATCAAAATCAACCATTGACGACCTTTGTCTTCAATTTCTTCTGCCACTTATGTTTTAAGTACGTTGAGATTAAATTTCAATTAAAAAAAATATATCGAAAAACTTTTTATGTTGAGTTTTTTCTTTTCGCAAATTTTGGTCCGACCTACGTACTTTCTCAATATTTTGATTTTGAATTTAGCTAAAATTTTATTGTTGTTTGTTTTTTCTTTTTGCTTTTTATTTTTGCATTTAGCAATTTAAAGTCAGGTAAATTTAATAAAACCAATAAAAGTTTTCAAAAACAAAAAAAAAAATGTAACATTTATTATATTATGTCAATATCAAAATTTGAAAAATTTTAGCAGAGATTATGATTTTATTTTTACATGATAAAAATTATTTATTTTTTTTTTCTTTTCTCTTTTTTTTTATTTTATTTTTTATTTTACGAAAACCAAAATGCGATTTTTCAATTTAAAACAAAAGTGTTATTTCAAGCTTATATTAACCATAATTTGAATTTTAATAATAAAAGTAATTTTTACAAAAATATATATGTACGTTTAATCTTAGTCTTTAAGAAAATTTTATTAAAAAAAATGTTTTCAATATCCAGAAAGTGAAAAATTTATTTTGTAATTTTATATCCAGATTTAAGTTACGATTTCAATAAACTTTCTAACAGCCAAGTTTTATCTTAATCATCCACGTTTTTATTTTACTTTTTTAAGAACCACGTTTTCATATTTTCATAGTTCATATTTTATATTAGTTCATATTGGTGTATTAGTCCATATTTTCATAGTTCGTAATACACCGATTTTATATAAATTTTTCTTTTTATTCCGTTTTATCTCTCGACTCAAATCCCGGTTGAGCCCCCAAATGTGAGATTTGAAATAAAAAGACTAAACGAAATGGCTTTGTTTTAAGTATAATATTACTTAATTCAATGTCTTTTTATTATAAATAAATTTTTCTTAAATTCGATTGAAAATTTAGATATGTAATTATAAAAAAAAATGTTAAATTATTATTAATTGTTTTGCTATTCCAACTTTACAACACTACGTCCACATTTTGACTAACTCCAAAAGTAAAAAATTCAATTTTAAATTTAAATTGCATTTTACCAAATTTAGAGAGTAAAAATGAAAACAGTTATGAAACATACAAATGCAGCTGAATATGAAATAAAAAGTAGTCATTCCCACATACATTCATAATTATGTATGTTTATGCTTAAAATTTTACTTCTAATTTTTTGACCAAAAAATTTTAAAATGTTCAATTCTAATACATTCATGTACATACATATATTTGAATAAAAATATTATTTTATTTATGCCTAAACCTTTTCTTTATTTGAAAAATTCTTTATGTATATTACCCCCATGATTTAATAATTATTATGTGTTTCTATATGCCAAACCACAGTTTTGAATATTATTCAATTCATATAGGAAGCTTAAAAAAAATTAGATGGAAAGCTTTAAAAAAAATTTACGTACATATTTATGTACTTAACTATTATAACAATATTTTTTTGGAAATTTTCTTTAAACTTTTATAATAATATTTATCTGTTATATATTAAAAAAAAAATAAAACAAAAAATTTAAACTAAATAAAAAAAACATTTTTTAAAATAATCCAAAAAAAGAAAAATAGGACAACATCCCAAGCAAGCATCGATCTAATAACCTTCTAGTTATGAGACTACCACGCTACCCACCAGGCTACGCAGTACCTTGAATTTCCCTTTATAATTCTATATTTTATTCATATTTTGTATAACTCATCAAAAACCATCATATTTTACATTATATATATATAGCTACTTCTCAGGTGGTAGAAAGTACGGGTACTTCTAGAAGGGCTAGAGACATGGGAAAAAAGGCATTAGATAGAGTTTTGCCTCTAGGGTCCCAGAAAAATCTGACATTGGAACATTTTAGCCCCGAAATAGCTCTATTTTAGGATTTTTTGAAAAAATTTTTGTATAACAAAAGCGCCTTTTTCTTTTATACTTTGTGTTACTAGAAATGCAAACCAACCAATGAAATAATACTTTTTATTATTAGAAACACAAACCGCGAACGAGAAATAAATAATATTCGAAAATATAATGATCTCACATATATTTTAAGTTCGAAAATTCGAAATAAACTTAAATAAATGTCAGATTTTATAAAAGACATCAGATGTTTTGTGGCAACTGAATATTAATGCTTCATTTGTTATTATTTTGAATATTATGTTTCGTCAGCAAGCTTAAAAAAAATATACATACACAATTTATGTACGTATGTATCTACCTAAAATTTTATATTTATTGTTCGAGCGAAAACGTGTAAAATGCTAAATTCCAATCCATTCATATATACATACATACATATATTCATATATGCACACATACATATATTTTACATACATAAATTATTATTTTGTTTTTGACTAAATCTTTTCTTTGTTTGGAAAATTCAATCCTATATGTTCACCCACAGTTTTAAAAAAACTGGTATCCATTCATAATTATGTATGTTTGCATTTATAATTTTATTTCTAATTGTACATACGTTCATATGTGGGAACGAAAAATTTTAAAATCTTCAATTCTAATCCATTCATATATACATACATACATATATTCCTATATACATACATACATATATTTTAATAAAATTATTATTTTGTTTTTGACTAAACCTTTTCTTTATTTGAGAAATTAATTTTTGTATGTTTTCCCCCATGATATAATAATTATGCGTTTAAAATTTATTTCTATATATTCTACAGTTTTGAATATTATTAAATTCATATAGAAAGCTTAAAAAAAATTACTCAGGAAGCTTTAAAAAAAAATCTGATGTGCTCAGCACATAACCGACCGCATTGTGTATTGTCTAGTTAAATGAAAGTGTTACAGAATATTATAAAAATGTCTGTTAAATACTTCTTTCCAATTTTTAGGACATTAGTAAGCTTATAGTTAACATACTTAGAAAAATGTAAATTTGGCTCTTTGTAGAGTTTCGCTTTGTGCTACCTGAATTTCCTGAAATGCTCGCCAGTTAGTTTCGGTAACAACCAGAACTCAAACATCAAATTTCAAGAAATTCCATCTATTTGTTCTGTGGATGTGGTGAAAAATGTAAAATCGGCCCCCAAATCAGTTCTCGAGCCCTCATCTTTCCAAAAAATTTATATGCTCATTGCTTTAATATAAGGAATTCATATATTAAATTTCAATGAAATCGGTTGATTATTTCTCTTTATATACACAAAAGTGTATGTTTGGTCCGTAGTAAACGTCTAGTTGCCGATGCCTGATCTTTCCAAAAAATTTACATGTCCATTGTTTTAATACGGGGAATTCATATATTAAATTTCAATGAAATCGGTTGATTATTTCTCTTTATATACACAAAAATGTATATTTGGCCCGTAGTAAACGTCTAGTTGCCGATGCCTGATTTCTTCCAAAACATAGGAATTTTTGCGGACGGTCGAGCTGAGCTTATATATAAAATTTCAAGTAAATCGGTTGAATATTTTCTTCAAAATGTTCAAAAATGTAAAACAGGCCCGCTAAAAAGTGCAGTTCCCGAGGCCTGATATATACCAAAAGTTGATCGATCCGTGCCATGGTGGAAACAAACTTACATAAAAATTTCATCAAAATCGGTTCAGCCGAACTTGAGATACACGCGTGCACACACAGACCGACAGACCGACAGACGGACAGACCGACAGACCGACAGGTTGCTAAAAATAGTTTATTTACACTTCCCTACTATGGAGAAGTACGTTCCCACCGAAAACTCGATATGCAAAATTTGTTGCCACCACATAACCTACCTATTGTTTACACAACACGGTCGGTAAATATACATACATACATATTTATGCACTTAAAATATTTGCGAATAAAAAAAATAAATTTAAAAAAAAAATAAAACACAAAATTTTAATAAAATAAAAAAAAAAATTTTAAAATAATCCAAAAAAATAAAAACACGACAACATCCAGGCAAGCATTGATCCAATAACCTTCTAACTATGAGACTACCACGCTAACCACTAGGCTAGGCAGTACCTTGAATTTTTCTTTATAATTCTATATTTTATTCATATTTCGTATAACTCTTCAAAAACCATCCTATTTTACATTATATATATATAGCTACTTCTCAGGTGGTAAAAAGTACGGGTACTTCTAGAAGGGCTAGAGACATGGGACAAAGGGCATTAGATAGAGTTTTGCCTCTAGGGTCCCAGACAAATCTGACATTGGAACTTTTTAGTCCCGAAATAGCTCTATTTTAAGATTTTCTAAAAAAAAATTTTGTATAACAAAAGCACGTTTTTCTTTTATACTTTTTATAATTAGAAACACAAACCAAGAAATAAATGATACGTTTTACGTTATTTTTATTATTAGAAGCACAAACCGAGAAATAAATAATATTTGAAAATATAATGATCTCACATATTTTTGTTTCGGATAAACGAATTAATCTTAACGTAAATAAATGTCGGCTTTTATCAGACATCAGATGTTTTGTGACATCTGAATATTAATATTTCATTTGTTATTGTTTTGAACATTACGTTTCGTCAGCAAGCTTTAAAGAAATATATGTACATACAGAATATATGTATGTACGTATGCAGTTAGAATTTTATTTTTATTGTTCCAAACGGAAAACTGTAAAATGCTAAATTTTAATACATTTATATATACATACATATATTTGAATAAAATTATTATTTTGTTTTTGCCTAAACCTTTTCTTTATTTAAAAAAATTACATTCATATGTACATATATATATTTGAATACAATTATTATTTTATTTTAACCTAAACCTTTTCTTTATTTGAGAAGTTTATTTCTATATGTTCACCCGCAGTTTCAAAAAAACTAGGTATACATTCATAATAACGTGTGTTTGTGTTAATAATTTTATTTCTAATTTTACCAACAGCAAAATTTCAAAATTTTCGATTCTAATACATTCATATGTACATACGTTCATATGTTGGAACGAAAAATTTTAAAATCTTCAATTCTAATCTATTTATATATACATACACACATGTATTCATATATACATACATACATATATTTTTACATACATAAATTATTATTTTGTTTTTGTTTCTTTTTTAAAAAAATTTTAAAATCTTCAATTCTAATCCATTCATATATACATACACACATATATTCATATATGTATGCATACATATATTTTTACATACATAAATTATTATTTTGTTTTTGACTAAACCTTTTCTTTATTTGGAAAATTCAATCCTGTATGTTCACCCACAGTTTAAAAAAAACAGGTATCCATTCATAATTATGTATGTTTGATTTATAATTTTATTTCTAATTGTCCCAACAGCAAAATTTCAAAATTTTCGATTCTAATACATTCATATGTACATACGTTCATATGTTGGAACGAAAATTTTTAAAATATTCAATTCTAATCCATTCATATATAAATACACACATATATTCATATATGCATACATACATATATTTTTACATACATAAATTATTATTTTGTTTTTGACTAAACCTTTTCTTTATTTTGAAAATTCAATCCTATATCTTCACCCACAGTTCAAAAAAAACAGGTATCCATTCATAACTATGTATGTTTGCATTTATAATTTTATTTCTAATTTTTCCAACAGCAAAATTTTAAAATTTTCGATTCTAATACATTCATATGTACATACGTTCATATGTTGGAACGAAAATTTTTAAAATATTCAATTCTAATCCATTCATATATAAATACACACATATATTCCTATATACATCCTTACATATATTTTTACATACATAAATTATTATGTTGTTTTTGACTAAACCTTTTCTTTATTTGGAAAATTCAATCCTATATGTTCACCCACAGTTTAAAAAAAACAGGTATCCATTCATAATTATTTATGTTTGATTTATAATTTTATTTCTAATTGTCCCAACAGCAAAATTTCAAAATTTTCGATTCTAATACATTCATATGTACACACGTTCATATGTTGGAACGAAAATTTTTAAAATATTCAATTCTAATCCATTCATATATAAATACACACATATATTCCTATATACATCCTTACATATATTTTTACATACATAAATTATTATGTTGTTTTTGACTAAACCTTTTCTTTATTTGGAAAATTCAATCCTATATGTTCACCCACAGTTTAAAAAAAACAGGTATCCATTCATAATTATTTATGTTTGATTTATAATTTTATTTCTAATTGTCCCAACAGCATAAATTTCAAAATTTTCGATTCTAATGCATTCATATGTATATACGTTCATATGTTGGAACGAAAAATTTTAAAATCTTCAATTCTAATCCATTCATATATACATACATACATATATTCCTATATACATACATACATATATTTTTACATAAATAAATTATTATTTTGTTTTTGACTAAACCTTTTCTTTATTTGAGAAATTAATTTTTGTATGTTTACCCCCATGATATAATAATTATGCGTTTAAAATTTATTTCTATATATTCTACAGTTTTGAATATAATTAAATTCATATAGAAAGCTTAAAAAAAATTACTCAGGAAGCTTTAAAAAAAAATATACATACATACATATTTATGCACTTAAAATTTTTGCGAATTTTTCCAAACTATTATAAGAATATTTTTTTGGAAATTTTCTTTAAACTTTTATAATAACATTTATCTGTTAATTATTAAAAAAAAATAAAACAAAAAATTTAAACAAAATAAAAAAAAAATTTAAAATAATCCAAAAAAAGAAAAATGTGACACCTCAGGCAAGCATTGATCCAATAACCTTCTGGCTATCAGACTACCACGCTACCCACTAGGCTACGCAGTACCTTGAATTTCCCTTTATAATTCTATATTTTATTCATATTTCGTATAACTCTTCAAAAACCATCCTATATTACATTTTATATATATATAGCTACTTCTCAGGTGGTAAAATGTACTGGTACTTCTAGAAGGGCTAGAGACATGGGAAAAAAAAGCATTAGGTAGAGGCAACTCTAGGGTCCCAGCAAAATCTGACATTGGAACTTTTTAGCCCCGAAATAGCTCTATTTTAAGATTTTCTGAAAAAATTTTTGTATAACAAAAGCACTTTTTTCTTTTATACTTTTTATAATTAGAAACACAAACCAAGAAATAAATGATACGTTTTACGTTTTACGTTATTAACATATTAGAAACACAAACCGGGCAAAAAATAATATTTGAAAATATAATGATCTCACATATTTTTGGTTCGCATAATCGAATTAATCTTAACGTAAATAAATGTCAGCTTTTATCAGACATCAGATGTTTTGTGGCATCTGAATATCAATATTTCATTTGTTGTTGCTTTGAACATTACGTTTCGTCAGCAAGCTTTAAAAAAATATACGTACAGAATATATGTACGTATGTAGTTAGAATTTTATTATTATTGTTCCAAACGAAAAACTGTAAAATGCTAAATTTTAATACATTCATATGTACATACATATATTTGAATAAAATTATTATTTTGTTTTTGCCTAAACCTTTTCTTTATTTGAAAAACTACATTCATATCTACATACATATATTTGAATACAATTATTATTTTATTGTAATCTAAAACTTTTCTTTATTTGAGAAACTTATTTCTATATGTTCACCCGCAGTTTTAAAAAATAGGTATACATTCATAATTATGTACGTTTTTGCTTAAAATTTTATTTCAAATTTTTTAAACAAAAAATTTTAAAATGTTCAATTCTAATACATTAATGTTCATACATATATTTGAATAAAAATATTATTTTATTTATGCCTAAACCTTTTCTTTATTTGAAAAATTTATTTCTTATGTTTCACCCATGATTTAATAATTATGTGTTTCTATATGCCAAACCACAAATTTAAATATTGTTCAATTCATATAGAAAGCTAAAAAAAATTTTCAGCAAGCTTTAAAAAAATATATGTACATACAGAATATATGTATGTACGTATGTAGTTAGAATTTTATTTTTATTGTTCCAAACGGAAAACTGTAAAATGCTAAATTTTAATAGATTTATATGTACATACATATATTTGAATAAAATTATTATTTTTTTTTTGCCTAAACCTTTTTTTTATTTGAAAAATTACATTCATATGTACATATATATATGTATTTGAATACAATTATTATTTTATTTTAACCTAAACCTATTCTTTATTTGAGAAATTTATTTCTATATGTTCACCCGCAGTTTTAAAAAAACTAGGTATACATTCATAATAACGTGTGTTTGTGTTAATAATTTTATTTCTAATTGTCCCAACAGCAAAATTTCAAAATTTTCCATTTTAATACATTCATATGTACATACGTTCATATTTTGGAACGAAAAATATTAAAATCTTCAATTCTAAAACTTTCATATATACATACATACATATATTCATATATACATACATACATATTTGAATAAAATTATTATTTTGTTTTTGACTAAACCTTTTCTTTATTTAAGAAATTAATTACCGACCGTATTGTGTAAACAACAGGTAGGTTATGTGATGGCAACAAATTTTGCATATCGAGTTTTCGGTGGGAACGTACTTCTCCATAGTAGGGAAGTGTAAATAAACTATTTTTAGCAACCTGTCGGTCTGTCGGTCTGTGTGTGCACGCGTGTATCTTAAGTTCGGCTGAACCGATTTTGATCAAATTTTATATGTAAGTTTGTTTCCACTATGGCACGGATCGATCAACTTTTGGTATATATCAGGCCTCGGGAACTGCACTTTTTAGCGGGCCTGTTTTACATTTTTGAACATTTTGAAGAAAATATTCAACCGATTTACTTGAAATTTTATATATAAGCTCAGCTCGACCGTCCGCAAAAATTCCTATGTTTTGGAAGAAATCAGACATCGGCAACTAGACGTTTACTACGGGCCAAATATACATTTTTGTGTATATAAAGAGAAATAATCAAGCGATTTCATTGAAATTTAATATGTGAATTCCCCGTATTAAAACAATGAACATGTAAATTTTTTGGAAAGATCAGGCATCGGCAACTAGACATTAACTACGGGCCAAACATACACTTTTGTGTATATAAAGAGAAATAATCAACCGATTTCATTGAAATTTAATATATGAATTCCTCATATTAAAGCAATGAACATATAACTTTTTTGGAAAGATCAGGGCTCGAGAACTGATTTGCGGGCCGATTTTACATTTTTCACCATATCCACAGAACAAATTGATGGAATTTCTTGAAATTTGATATTTGAGTTCTGGTTGTTACCGAAACTAACTGGCGAGCATTTCAGGGAATTCGGGTAGCACAAAGCGAAACTCTACTAAGAGCCAAATTTACATTTTTCTAAGTATGTTAACTATAAGCTTACTAATGTCCTAAAAATTGGAAAGAAGTATTTAACAGACATTTTTATAATATTCTGTAACACTTTCATTTAACTAGACAATACACAATGCGGTCGGTTATGTGCTGACCACATCAGATTTTTTTTTGTATGTTTAACCCCATGATATAATAATTATGCGTTTAAACTTTATTTCTATATATTCTACAGTTTTGAATATTGTTAAATTCATATAGAAAGTTTAAAAAAATTACTCAGGAAGCTTTAAAAAAAAGTATATGTACATACATACAAGTTAAGTAACTACAGAACACGCGCATAACATAAGACGCTGAGTCAGCACTTTTTAATTTCATAAGTTTCTGTAATTATAAAACTGTTAGTTGAAACCTTTATTTTTTAACTTAAATTTTTATTTTCACACGATAAAATTGTTAGTTCAAAAAATGTAATTTGAAACTTTTGTTTTTCATAAAATTTTATTTAACGTTCACACGATGGAATTGCTTACTTTACGCATTTAGCATAAAATTATTTCTCACACTTTAAATACGAAGTAATCAATTAATTAGTATAAATAAAGATGATCTTGTAAATTTGATTTAAGTCATATTTTTGAATTCAACCGAGATACTTAAAAAATAAAGCTTCAATAAAGGACATTGTCCAACGAAATTATTTTTTTAATTAAAGTAATAATAATTTCGTTAACTTACATATTAAATGTACTTAAAATTTTTGCGAATTTTTCCAAACTATTATAAGAATATTTTTTGGAAATTTTCTTTAAACTTTAATAATAGCATTTATATGTTATATATTAAAAAAAAATAAAACACAAAATTTAAACAAAATAAAAAAAAATTTTTTTTAAAATAATCCAAAAAAATAAAAATACGACAACATCCAGGCAAATATTGATCCAGTAACCTTCTGACTATGACAATACCACGCTAACCACTAGGCTACGCAGTACCTTGAATTTCCCTTAATAATTCTATATTTTATTCATATTTCGTATAACACTTCAAAAACCATCCTATTTTACATTATATTATTATATATATATAGCTACTTCTCAGGTACTTCTAGAAGGGCTAGAGACATTGGACAAAGGGCATTAGATAGAGTTTTGCCTCTAGAGTCCCAGAAAAATCTGACATTGGAACTTTTTAGCCCCGAAATAGCTCTATTTTAAGATTTTCTAAAAATTTTGTATAACAAAAGCGCCTTTTTCTTTTCTACTTTATATTACTAGAAACGCAAACCAGCAAATGAAATAATACTTTTTATTATTAGAAACACAAACCGAGAACGAGAAATAAATAATATTCGAAAATACAATGATCTCACATATATTTTAAGTTCGAAAAATCGAAATAAACTTAAATAAATGTCAGATTTTATAAAAGACATCAGATGTTTTGTGGCAACTGAATATTAATGCTTCATATGTTATTGTTTTGAATATTATGTTTCGTCAGCAAGCTTTAAAAAAATATAAGTACACAATTTATGTACGTATGTATCTTCCTAAAATTTTATTTTTATTGTTCGAGCGAAAACCTGTAAAATGCTAAATTCTAATCCATTCATATATACATAAATACATATATATTCATATATACATACATACATATATTTTTACATACATAAATTTTTATTTTGTTTTTGACTAAACCTTTTCTTTATGTTTAAAATTCAATCCTTTATGTTTACCCATAGTTTAAAAAAAACAGGTATCCATTCATAATTATGTATGTTTGCATTTATAATTTTATTTCTAATTTTTCCAACAGCAAAATTTCAAAATTTTCGATTCTAATACATTCATATGTACACACGTTCATATGTTGGAACGAAAAATTTTAAAATCTTCAATTCTAATCCATTCATATATACATACACACATATATTCATATATACATACATACATATATTTTTACATACATAAATTATTATTTTGTTTTTGACTAAACCTTTTCTTTATGTTTAAAATTCAATCCTTTATGTTTACCCACAGTATAAAAAAAACAGGTATCCATTCATAATTATGTATGTTTGCATTTATATTTATATTTCTAATTTTTCCAACAGCAAAATTTCAAAATTTTCGATTCTAAAACATTCATATGTATGTACATACGTTCATATGTTGGAACGAAAAATTTTAAAATCTTCAATTCTAATCCATTCATATATACATACACACTTATATTCATATATACATACAGACATATATTTTTACATACATAAATTTTTATTTTGTTTTTGACTAAACCTTTTCTTTATTTGAAAAATTAATTTTTGTATGTTTACTCCCATGATATAATAATTATGCGTTTAGAATTTATTTCTATATATTCTACAGTTTTGAATATTATTAAATTCATATAGAAAGCTTAAAAAAAATTACTCAGGAAGCTTTAAAAAAAATATACATACATACATATTTATGTACTTAAAATTTTTGCGAATTTTTCCAAACTATTATAAGAATATTTTTTTGGAAATTTTCTTTAAACTTTTATATAACATTTATCTGTTATATATTAAAAAAAAATAAAATACAAAATTTAAACAAAATAAAAAAAAAATTTTTAAAATAATCCAAAAAAATAAAAATACAACATCCAGGCAAGCATTGATCCAATAACCTTCTGGCTATGAGACTACCACGCTAACCACTAGGCTACGCAGTACCTTGAATTTCTCTTATTAATTCTAAATTTTATTCATATTTCGTATAACTCTACAAAAACCATCCTATTTTACATTATATATATAGCTACTTCTCAGGTGGTAAAAAGTACGGGTACTTCTAGAAGGGCTAGAGACATGGGACAAAAGGCATTAGGTAGAGTTTTGCCTCTAGGGTACCAGAAAAATCTGACATTGGAACTTTTTAGCCCCGAAACAGCTCTATTTTAAGATTTTCTGAAAAAATTTTTGTATAACAAAAGCACGTTTTTCTTTTATACTTTTTATAATTAGAAACACAAACCACGAAATAAATGATACGTTTTACGCTATTTTTATTATTAGAAACACAAACCGAGAAATAAATAATATTTGAAAATATAATGATCTCACATATTTTTGTTGCGGATAAACGAATTAATCTTAACGGTAATAAATGTCAGCTTTTATCAGACATCAGATGTTTTGTGACATCTGAATATTAATATTTCATTTGTTATTGTTTTGAACATTACGTTTCGTCAGCAAGCTTTAAAAAAATATATTTACATACAGAATATATGTATGTTCGTATGTAGTTAGAATTTTATT